>NC_029772.3:81786086-81807227 GCF_000817695.3 Arachis duranensis
AAGGGTCTAGGGTGCGTGCTGATGCAGCATCGTAATGTGGTGGCGTATGCCTCACGACAGTTGAGACCTCACGAAGTTAGTTACCGTACGCACGATTTGGAACTCGCTGCGGTTGTGTTTGCCTTGAAGGTGTGGAGGCATTATCTCTATGGGGTTAAGTTCCAAGTTTTCTCTGATCATAAGAGCTTGAAGTACCTCTTTGATCAGAAAGAGCTTAACATGAGGCAGAGGAGATGGATGAAATTATTCAAGGACTACGACTTTGAGTTGAATTACCATCCGGGAAAGGCGAATGTAGTGGCGGATGCATTAAGTCGGAAGTTATTATATGTGGCTTGGATGATGCTTCAAGAGGAGAAGTTGCTCAAGGGATTCGAGAGTCTGAAAATTGGTGCTCGAGAAGTATCCGGAACTTTGTGTTTGAGCCGATTAGAAATCTCAAGTGACTTTAAGTCCGAACTCCTAAAGACTCATCAAAATGATGAAGCTTTATGGAAGGTGTTACCGGCCATTGAGCAAGGAAAATAGTGGAGAGTGTCGGAAGAAAAAGATGGGTTATGGAGGTTCAAGGGTAGGATCATTGTGCCGGATGTTGGCACTTTGAGGCAGGATATCTTAAAGGAGGCACATAAAAGCGGCTTCTCCATTCACCCGGGAAGTACTAAGATGTACCATGATTTAAAGGCAATGTTCTGGTGGCCGGGTATGAAGAATGATGTGGCAGAATATGTATCAAAGTGCCTAACTTGTCAAAAGGTATAGATTGAACATCAAAGACCTTCCGGGATGTTACAACCTTTAGAGATTCCACAATGGAAGTGGGAAAATATTGCAATGGACTTTGTGTCGGGATTGCCAAGGACTAGGGCTGGTTTTGATGCTATCTGGGTGATTGTGGACCGACTGACGAAGTCAGCTCACTTTTTACCCATTCGTATGACTTACACCCTCGAGGAGCTAGCACGGTTATACATAAAGGAGATTGTGAGACTTCATGGTGTACCTGCTACTATAATCTCTGATAGAGATCCTCGTTTCACTTCAAGGTTTTGGGGTGCATTTCTGAAAGCTTTTGGATCCCGATTAAGCTTGAGCACGGCTTACCATCCTCAAACAGATGGTCAATCCGAGAGGATGATCCAAACACTAGAGGATATGTTAAGAGCTTGTGTTTTGGACCAACCGGCAAGTTGGGATCGGTATATGCCATTAGTGGAGTTTGCATACAATAATAGTTATCATGCGAGCATTGGAATGGCTCCATGTGAGGCCTTGTATGGGAGGAAATGTCAATCTCCGCTATGTTGGTATGAAGCTGGAGAGAAAGACTTATTGGGGCCAGAATTGATAGCTGAGACTACCGAACAAGTCAAGAAAATCCGAGATAGGATGCTTACGGCGCAGAGTCGTCAAAAGAGTTACGCCGATCAGAGGCGAAAGCCCTTAGAATTTGAGGAAGGAGACCATGTTTTCCTTAAGGTTACTCCGACTATGGGAGTAGGTAGGGCGATTAAAGCAAAGAAGTTGAATCCTCGATACATTGGTCCATTTCAAATCCTGGAGAGGGTTGGACCGGTGGCATATCGAATGGCTCTACCACCTCATCTTTCGAACCTGCACAACGTGTTTCACGTGTCACAGCTTTGGAAGTACACTCCTGATGCTAGCCATGTGTTAGAACCTGAGTCGGTTCAGTTAAGGGAAGATTTGACGCTTCTAGTGGCTCCAGTCAGAATTGATGATACTAGTATCAAACGATTGCGTGGAAAAGAGGTTTCATTAGTCAAAGTGGCATGGAGTCGAGGCGGTGTTGAGGAACACACTTAGGAACTTGTGTCGGAGATGCGAACAGATTATCCGCATTTATTCTCAGGTAATTGCATTTGAATTTTGTGGGCAAAATTCCCAATTAGGTGGGTAGAATGTAAGACCCGGTTAATTAACGGCTAATTAACCCATAAATGAGAATTTATTCTAGAAAGCCAAAAATGTGATTTTTATGGCTTAATATGATAGGGGAGATTGAGACGAGAATTTCGGTACCAATTTTATAGAATTCGGACCAAGATTGGACCGAACGGGTCAAACCGGGCCAACCGGACCCAAAGTGGGCCCTTGGCCCAACTAAACTAAACCAAAACCCTAGTTTTCAGCACTCTCTCTCCTCATTACACACACACACACGCTGAAATGGAGGCCATGGGGGAAGAATACTCTCTCAAATTTCTATCTCATTTTATCTTCAAACCACCATAACTTTTGATCTAGAGCTCCGATTGCTGCACCGTTTGCGGTCACGCATTCACCGCGGAGAACTCTACAAAACCCATACAATAAATCTTGAGGTAAGCCACGTTTTGCTCTTCGAATTTCCAGCCTTGTTTTCGAGTTTCATGAGCAAAAATGTTGAGATTTTGGGCTCTTTGATGTTATAGGACCCAACTCTCTTGAAGGAGAAGGTTAATCTTGTCTCTTTGGACCTTGGGTGAGGTAAGATTCTCAACCCTAGTGTAATTTGTTGTTCTATGATGTTTGGGTGTTGAGATGTTGTGTATGGGTATGATTATTGTGGCTTAGGTTGTGTATGTGCGAATATTAGAGCTTGATTGGTGATATTGAAAAGCTTAAAAAGGGATTTGGTGGTGAAAAATCTATTCTTGGAGGTGTTGAGACCTTGAGAGCTTGTGGATGAGTGGTTTGGAAGTGCTCCGGTTGAGCTTGGGAAATCGGCTAAGATATGGCTTCGGTTTCCCATATCTAATATGTAATGTGGTAGGAAATACTTAGGCTAGAGACCCTAAGATAGGCATTGAATTGTTGGTGTTGTTGAATGGTTGAGATATATGATGTGGTCATATATGTGATGATGATTATTGATGCCTTAATGGTATGATGTATGAGAAATATGCATGTTGTGATATATGCTTGATGATTGGTTATGGTTGAATTGTGGGTTGAAACATGTTGATGGTGAGTATGATATTGATTGTGTACAATAATGATTTATTAGAATTGGTGTTGTTGAAAATTGGCATGAGGAAGAGTATATGATATGTCAATGTGTTTGGGTTTGAACCACTTGGGTGAAGTGGGTTAAAATGATGGGATAGTGATTTTGGTAAATTGAGATAATGTGTCAATGTGTGAGTTGAGGAGGCTTGATATTGAATTTGATATATTTTGATTGATTTCAAAGAAAAAGGATGAAATTGGCATGTTTTGATTGATTTTGAAAAGAGTTGAAAATGACTTGTTTTGAAAATGGCACTTTGTGATTTTGTATGAAAAATATGATTTTTTTGGCATAATTTGGCAGGACATAACTTGGACTACGGATCTCCGTTTGTTGCCAAATCTATTTAGAAATGAAATTGGATCCGGGATGTCCATGTCGTTCGAAGAACGGGTGAAAAACGATTTAAAATGAGAAAGTTATGTCCGTTGGAAGATTGGAGGTTAAATATGTAAATTCTGCAGCTTTAACTTAGAAAATTTTTAGCAGAATGACCCCGCGCGTAGGCGCACTTGGCGCGTACACGCCGTTCTTCCAAAAAGCGCCATCCACGTGTGCACGTGATGTGCGCGGGCGCGCCGATGTGCTGCACCCAATGGCCAGCTATTTTCCAGAGAGTTGTGCCAGAACTGTGCCAGTCTTGTGCCTGGGGCACGAGAGCACCCACGCGTACGCGTGGTTGACGCGTGCGTGCCGTTGACTATTTTTGAATATGCACGTCCGCGTGAAGGGCGCCTACGCGTCGATGAGTTTTTGAGGCCATCCACGCGTGCGCGTGGAGTGAACGTATGCGTGGCCCTGTTTTCATCCCAAAGTTGATTTTTGAGTTTTGAAAGCCAAATTTCATACTCCTAAGCCTCCGATCTCACCATTTATGTCTTGAATCATGTTGATATGCCTAGCTATTAGAAAAGGAGCTAGGGGATGTGGTAACTTGCGAGTGAAGCAAGGGAAAAAATGAATGATCAATGAGGATCAAAGATGATTACGTGAGAGGCGGAGGATGGTGGTGGAAGTGCTTGTTATGCCATGGGCTGAAAGGTCGTAATTGTTTATGAATTGGCTGGTTCTGGATTGAACCGTGAGCTAGAATAGCTGTGTATGCTATGAATATTGGCTGGTTATGGATTTAACCATGAGCCGGATGGCTAGATTATTGCCGTGTTACGGCGGAGCCATGATTATGACTATGTATAAATGCATATATGCTGTTGAATGAATTGTGAATGGTGCACTTCCATTATCGAAGATGAGAGTTTCCCTGGGATAAAGCAGTGGCTAGCCACCACGTGCTCCAGGTTGAGACTTGAAGCTCTTTTGACCCTATGTCATCAGGGTGGCCGGGCACTGTGAAAGCCCTGGATGAGCTCACCCCCATAAATATTCACCAGTGAGGGTGATGGATATGGATCATGACTATGATCAAGTTTATATTGAGTATAACTCGAGTTGGGGAGACACGACAGAGGGACAGTCCAATGGTTAACTGCCAGGACTTGTCGGATTGGCTCTATAACCGACAGATGATATCATCAGCCACTAGGGACAGGCATTCATCATATGCATACTATATGAATTGTTTGAGATTGCCTAATTGACTGCATATTATTTGCTAATTGTCTAAATGCCTTAATTATTTCCTATTTGTATATTTCTTGTTTGATATAACTGTGTTTGCTACATTATACTCCTGCTGGTGGTGGGAGGTTTGAAGGAATTGGAAAGGGAAGTATTAGTTAGACTGAAGAATCTTTAGTCAGATGCCCTTATATGGTTTAGCTTGTTTATAAGCTTGGATATTATCTGGAGGAAGTTCTAGGATTGCCTTTGGCTTTTCTCTATTATTATGTATTATATATGTGGAAGCTGTTACCATGCTGGGAACCTCTGGTTCTCACCCATGCAGATTTTGTGGTTTTCAGATGCAGGACGTGAGATTTCTCGCTGAGGCCTGCTGGAGACTTCTAGATTTGCGAAGATCCTTTGTTCTCGGGACTATGTTTTTGGTTTATCTGTTTTGCTTAGACACTTTTATCTCCATTAAATAATACAAACTATGATGACTCCTCTTATGGGAGATTTTGGAGATTAGGTTTCTGTTTTTGTGTCCCTTTGGGTTTCCTTTGGGGTTTTCCTTATTTTATCATATGTATATATTGCTATGCTCGGACCGGTTATCTTCGCAGCCAGATTTTGAGTCTTGATATTCCTGTTTTTGACACTCCTTTGTATATATATAATCTCGCGTTGGTTATCATCGTTCTTTACGTTATCGATCGGAGTGTTGCGCTTTCGAGTTGCGATTTTTTTTTACCCCTTTTTTCTACAAAGGCTCCTAGTTATAATCAATCATTCATACTACTATACGTACTAAATTTTCTATTTTAGAGGTCATAATACCTTGCCATCTCTGAATTATGACTTAAGCATAAGACTCTGTATGGTAGGGTGTTACACAATTTCATTTCTAAATAAGTTTGGCACAAAACGGGAATCCGGAGTCCAAGTTATGTCCCATCAAAGTATGCCCAAAAACCATATTTTTATACAAAACCACAAAGTGCCATTTTCAAAACAAGCCATTTTCGACCCTTTTCAAAATCAACCAAAAGATGCCAATTTCAATCCTTTTTGAAATTAATCAGAATATACCAAAATCAACATCAGGCCTCTTCAACTCACACATTAACACTTTACCAAATTCTCAAACTACCATCCAACTATTTTGCTCATTTCAATCAAATGGCTAAATCATAACTTATTAACATGTCATACATCAATCCTCATTCCAATTTCCAAAACACCATTCCCAATCAATCATCATTACACATAACCCATATCATACTCACCATCAACATGGTTTCACCCACAATTCAACCTCAACCATTCATCAAGCATATATCACAACATGCATTTTTCTCATGTATCACACCAACAAGGTATCAATATTCATAATCACATATATGACCACATCATATATCTCAACCATTCAACCACATCAACAATTCAATGCCTATCTTAGGGCCTCTAGCCTAAGTTTTCACACCATATTACATTTTAGATATAGGAAACCGAGACCATACCTTAGCCAATTTTTCAAGCTCAACCGGAGCACTCCCAAATTACTTGTCCATAAGCTCTCAAGGTTCCAACACCTCCAAGAACAGATTTTGCAAACACAAAGCTCTCTCCAAGCTTTCCAAAATCACCAATCAAGCTCCAAAACACACATATATAATGCCTAAGCCACGATATCACACAAAAAACACAATAGCTCAATACCCATAACCACAAGTTCAACATTCTCACTAGGGTTTGAGGATCTTACCATACCCAAGATTCAAGGAGACAAGATTAATCTTCTCTTTCAAGAAAGTTGGATTCTATAACATCAAAGAACCCAAAATCTCAACACATTTCACCATGAAACTCAAAATTTAGGGATGAAGAACTGAGATGATTTCGTGGCTTACCTCAAGAATAAAGTAGTGGGTTTTGTAGATCTCTTCGCGATGAACGCGTGGCCGCAAATGGTGCGACAATCGGGGCTCTTGATCAAAAGTTATGGTGGTTTGAAGATCAACTAAGGGTTAAAACTTGAGAGAGTGTTCTTCCCCCCTTGGCCTCCATTTCAGCGTGTTTCTTTAGTGTAGTGAGGAGAGAGAGTGCTGAAATGAGTGTATTAGGTTTATTTCAGTTGGGCCAGGGGCCCAATATGGGTCCGATTGGCCCGATTTGGCCCGTTCGATCCAATCTTGGTCAGAATTCTACAAAATTGGTATCGCAATTCTCGTCTCAATCTTCTCTATCATATTTAGCCATAAAAATTACATTTTTTGGCTTTCTAGAATAAATTATAATTTATGGGTTAATTAGCCATTAATTAACCTGGTTTTACATTCTACCCACCTAATTGGGAATTTTGCCCACAAAATTCAAATTCAATTACCTGAGAATAAGTGCAGATAATCCATTTGCATCTCCGACTCAAGCTCCCAAGTGTGTTCCTCAACACCGCCTCGACTTCATGCTACTTTAACTAATGAAACCTCTTTTCCACACAACCGTTTGATACTAGTATCATCAATTTTGACTGGAGCCACCAGAAGCATCAAATATTCTTTTAACTGAACCGATTCAGGTTCTAACACATGGCTTGCATCAGGAGTGTACTTCTGAAGCTGCGACACGTGAAATACATCGTGTAGGTTCGAAGGATGAGGTGGTAGAACCATCCGATATGCCACTGGTCTAATCCTCTCCAGGATCTGAAATGGACCAATGTACCTGGGATTCAACTGCTTTGCTTTAATCGCCTTACCTACTCCCGTGGTTGGAGTAACCTTAAGGAAAACATGGTCTCCTTCCTCAAATTCCAAGGGCTTCCGCCTCTGATTAGCGTAACCCTTCTGGAGACTCTGCGCCGTAAGCATCTTATCTCAAATTTTCTTGACTTGTTCAGTGGTCTCAGCTATCATCTCCAGCCCCAACAAGCCTTTCTCCCCAGCTTCATACCAACATAGGGGAGATTGACATTTCCTCCCATATAGAGCCTCATATGGAGCCATTTCGATGCTCGCATGGTAGCTATTATTGTATGTAAACTCCACTAGCGGCATATAGCGATCCCAGCTCGCCGGATGGTCTAGAACACAAGCCCTCAACATATCTTCCAATGTTTGGATCGTCCTTTCAGATTGACCATCTATTTGAGGATGGTAAGTCGTGCTCAAGCTTAATCGGGTTCCGAAAGCTTACTGAAATGCACCCCAAAACCTCGAAGTGAAACGAGGATCTCTATCAGATATTATAGTAGCAGGTACACCATGAAGTCTCACAATCTCCTTTATGTATAACCGTGCTAGCTCTTCAAGGGTGTAAGTCATCCGAATGGGTAAAAAGTGAGCTGACTTCGTCAGTCGGTCCACGATCACCCAAACAGCATCAAAACCAGCCCTTGTCTTTGGCAATCCAGACACAAAGTCCATTGCAATACTTTTCCACTTCCATTGCGGAACCTCTAAAGGTTGCAATGTCCCGGAAGGTCTTTGATGTTCAATATTTACCTTCTGACAAGTTAAGCACTTCGAGACATACTCTACCACAACATTCTTCATTCCTGGCCACCAAAAAATCGCCTTTAGATCATGGTACATCTTAGTACTTCCTGGGTGAATGGAGAATCCACTTTTGTGTGCTTCCTTTAGAATATCTTGTCGCAAAGTGCCAACATCCGGCACAATGATCTTACCCTTGAATCTTCATATATAACCCATCTTTATCCTCTGAAATTCTCCACTGTTTCCCTTGCTCAATAGCCGGTAACACCTTCCATAACACTTCATCATTCTCATGAGCCTTTAGGAGTTTGGATTTAAAATCACTTGAGATTTGTAGTTGACTCAAACACAGAGTGCCAGACACTTCTTAGACACCAATTTTCAGACTCTCAAATTTCTTGAGCAACTCCTATTCTCAGAGCATCATCCAAGCAGCATACAACGACTTCCGACTTAACACATCTGCCACTACATTCGCCTTCCCCGGATGGTAATTCAACTCAAAGTCGTAGTCCTTTAATAATTCCATCCACCTCATTTGTCTCATATTAAGCTCTTTCTGATCAAAGAGGTACTTCAAACTCTTGTGATCAGAGAAAACTTGGAACTTAACCCATAGAGGTAATGCCTCTACACCTTTAGTGCAAACACAACCGCAGCGAGTTCCAAATTGTGCGTAGGATAATTAACTTCATGAGGTCCCAACGCGAGGCATACGCCACCACATTACGATGATGCATCAGCACGCACCCTAGACCCTTCAATGAGGCATCACATTACACCTCGAATGACTCATTTGGCTTAGGTAACACCAACACAGGTGCAATGGTAAACTTTTTCTTCAATGCCTGAAAGCTCTCTTCTCACTCAGGAGTCCAAACAAATGGTGTGTCCTTGCGGGTTAACTTTGTCAATGGCAAAGCTAATTGCGAAAAGCCTTTGATGAATCTTTGGTAATAACCAGCTAAGCCCAGAAAACTTATTATCTCAGTTACTGTGGTTGGTTGCTTCTATTCCATCACTACCTCCACCTTAGAGGGATCTACCGCTATCCCCTGTTTACTCACTACATGCCCCAAAAACTTCACCTCATTCTTCCAAAATTCACATTTGGACAGTTTCACATAGAGTTTCTTTTCCTTTAGTATCTGCAACATGGTCCTCAAGTGTTCTGCATGCTCTTCTTCAGTCTTAGAGTAAATCAGTATGTCGTCGATGAAGACAACAACGAATTTATCCAAAAATGGATGAAAGACTCTGTTAATATAATCCATGAACACTGTAGGAGTGTTTGTCAACCCAAAAGACATTACATTGTACTCGTAATGATCATAACGAGTCCTGAAAGCGGTCTTAGGGATATCCTCACCCTCACCCTTATCTGGTGATAACCGGATCGCAAGTCGATCTTGGAGAAAACCCCAGCTCCTTGTAACTGATCCATGAGGTCATCAATTATCGGCAACGGGTACTTGTTCTTTATTGTGACCTTGTTCAGCTGCCTGTAATCCACACAGAGCCGTATACTCCCGTCTTTCTTCTTTACCAGTAACACTGGAGTACCCCACAGAGAAACACTTGGTCAGATAAAGTTCTTACCTAAAAGATCCTCTAACTGAGACTTTAGCTCGGCCATTTCTAGTGGTGACATTCTATAAGGAGCACTCGAGATTGGTCCTGCCCCTGACACAACCTCAATAGCAAACTCAACCTCTCGGTTAGGTGAAAATTCATTGATGTCATCGGAAAATACTTTTGGAAACTCACACACAACCGGAATTTGTTCCAATCTTTGATCATCACCCGAAACACCCGCAGTTAACAACAAGATACCTGACATTCGGTTCCCGGCCCGAACGATTCACCATCATAAAGTTCAAGTAATAACTATTTACCACAACTGGTTCTTCTGTATCTTTTAGCATGAAGCACACTGTTTTTGTAGAACAGTCAAGCAGGACATGGTTCTCAGATAACCAGGCCAATCCCAAGATGAGATCAAGTCCAATCATCGGCAAGCAGATTACATTGTGGACAAAATCACGCTGCTTGAACCTAAAGAAAACTTGCGGGCATCCTAGCCTAGTTACCGTGGCTTCATGGGTAGCATTATACACCTTTTGGTCATAACCTAAAACTACAATCTTCAAGCCTAGCTCACTAGCTTTATCGAATGCAATGAATGAATGCATGGCTCCCGAATCAAATAAAGCATTTAAAGTTTGACAAGCCATTTCATAGTTACCTCAGATAAGTGTCTCAGATCCCTTATTACCTATAGCTGAGGTGGTGAACACCTAACCAGTTTGCTGTGATTTCCCGGCACCTTGTTTATGCTTCTCCAGATAGTTTGTGGCCTTATGTTCTGCTTTACCACAGGAATAGCATAAACCCCATCTGGCCTTACACGGGGCTCCCAGATGGTGACTTCCATACCTAGCACAAGCTCGTTCACTCTGAGGCTGCTTTCCAAATTCCTCCCCTTGGGAGCTATTATTTTTGGCTCCCTTGAAAGAGCCTCCCCGCTTGAAAGGTGGACCTCTAGGTGAAAAGTTCTTCCCTCGGTTTTGTGGGAATGATCCCTTGTGACTTAATCTCTCTGCAACCGCTTTCTTCACACATTCTTCAGCAACTCTACACTTGTTCACCAACTCGGAGAAAATTTTGATCTCCATTGGTCCCTGAGCTCCATTTCCGTCATTGCCATGGTTGTTCATCTGTTGCCCAAGAGCCTCTGCAGTGGCCTGCATAGCAATATCCATGTTCTCCAACGCCGCGAGAAAGTCTACCGGTTATTTGGGTTAGCTCTTGGTCCCAAAGGGTTAGTACGACCTCTCCCACGGCCTCTACCACCTCCACGAAGTGCCATCTGGTTCCTATACACACCAAACAATCGATATTAAGTTGATCAGTCTCAATATCGGAAGTTTAGTGCTTCAAGGTCACAAATGCATGCTCATGAATGTTTATGCCAGTTATATCAAGCAGATATACTAATAGCACATAACAAACATACAGAGAATACACAGAAACATAGTCAGTCCGTCCCTCAAGCTCTATAGGAACGAATTGCTCTGATACCATAATGTAACACCCTACCATACAAAGTCTTATGCTTAAGTCATAATTCATAGATGGCAAGGTATTACGACCTCTAAAATAAAAATTTGGTACATATAGTAGTATGAATGATTGAGTATAACTAGGAGCCTTTGAAGAAAATGGGATAAAATTAAAATCGTAACTTGAAAACGCATCGCTCCGATCGATAACGTAATGAACAAAGGGTAAACTAACGTGAGATTATATATATATACAAAGGAGTGTCAAAAACAGGATTATCAATACTCAAAATCCGATTGCGAGGATAACCAGTCCGAGCATAGCAATATGTACAACTAAATAAAATAAGAACCCCAAGAAAACCCAAAGGGACACAAATACAGAAAACCTATTCTCCGAAATCCCCTCTAAGAGGAGTCATCACAGTTTGTATTATTTAGTGGAGATAAAAGTATCTAAACAAACATATAAACCAAAATAGAGTCCCGAGAAACAAGGATCTTTGCTAATCTAGAAGTCTCCAGCATGCTTCAATGAGAAGCCTCACGTCCTGCATCTGAAAACCACAAAATCCGCATGGGTGAGAATCGGAGGTTCTCAGTATGGTAACAGTACCCACATATCTAACATGTAATGTCCTGGAAAAGCCGAAGGTAATCCTAGAACTTCCACTAGATAAAATTCAAAGTCAGCAGGAGTATAAAAATGGCAAACACAGTTATATCACACAAGAGATATACAAGTAGGAACAAATAAGGCATTTAGACAATTAGCAAGTAATATGCAGTCAGATAAGCAATCTCAAACAATTCACATAGTATGCATATGATGAATGCTTGTCCCTAATGGCTGATGATATCATCTGTCAGTTATATAGCCAACCTGACATGTCCTGGTAGCTAACCATTGGACTGTCCCTCTGTCGTGCTTCCCCAACTCGAGTTATCCTCGATCATCATCATGATCATAATCATAATCCATATCCAACACCCTCACTGGTGTATATTCACGGGGGCAATATCATCCGAGATTTTCACAGTGCACGGCCACACTTACCACATAGGGTCAGTAGAGTCTCAAGTCTCTACCTGGAGCACGTGGTGGCTAGCCACTGCTTTCACCCAAGAAAACTCGTATCTCAAATAGTGGAAGTGCAACATTCACATTTCATTCAATAGCATATATGAATTTATAATCGGCCATAATTAACAGTGGCTTCACCGTAACTCGGCAATAACTCAGCCATCCGGCTCACGGTTCAATCCAAAACCAGCCAATTTATCAATAAATACAGCCCTTCGGCTTATGGCATACACAGCACTTCCACCGCCATCCTCCGTATCTCAAATAATCATCTTTGATCATCATTGATCATAACTTTTTCCCTTGCTTCATTCGCAAGTTATCACATCCCCTAGTTCCTTTCTCATTGCCAGGCATATGATAATGATTTAAGACATAAGGGGTGAGATCGGATGCTTAGAAGTATGAAATTTGGCTTTTAAAACTCAAAAATCAACTTTGGCATGAAAACAGGACCACGCGTACGCATCCTCCATGCGCATGCGTGGATGGCCGCAAAGTTCATCGATGCATATGCGTCGCTCACACGCATGCGTGGATGGAATTAAATGCTCACTGACGCCTACGTGTCAGCCAGGCATACGCGTGGGTGCGTTTGTGCCCCAGGCACAACATTGGCACAAATCAGGCACAACTCTTAGAAATTTTGGCTGGGCATTGGGTGCAGCGCATCGATGCGCACGCGTGGGCCATGCGCACGCGTGGATGGCGCGTTTCTGAAAAATGATGCGTACGCGTCAGGCACGCCTACGTGTGGGTGGTATTCTGCTAAAAATTTTTCTAAGTTAAAACCTGCAGAAGTCACAATTTCAACCCCCAATCTTCCGACGGACATAACTTCTTCATTTTAAATCATTTTCCCCTGTTTTTCGAACGACATGGACATCCCGGATCTAATTTCATTTCTAAATAAGTTTGGCACAAATGGGAATCCGGAGTCCAAGTTATGTCTCGTCAAAGTATGCCCAAAAACCATATTTTCATACAAAATTACAAAGTGCCATTTTCAAAACAAGCCATTTTCCACCCTTTTCAAAAGTAACCAAAACATGCCAATTTCAACCCTTTTTGAAATCAATCAGAAGATACCAAAATCAACATCAAGCCTCTTCAACTCACACATTAACACTTTACCAAAATTCTCAAACTACCATCCAACCATTTTGCCCATTTTAATCAAATGGCTAAATCACAACTCATTAACATGTCATACATCAATCCTCATTCCAATTTCCAAAACACCATTCCCAATCAATCATCATTACACATAACCCATATCATACTCACCATCAACATGGTTTCACCCACAATTCAACCTTAACCATTCATCAAGCATATATCACAACATGCATTTTTCTCATGTATGACACCAACAAGGTATCAATATTCATAATTACATATATGACCACATCATATATCTCAACCATTCAACCACATCAACAATTTAATGCCTATCTTAGGGCCTCTAGCCTAAGTTTTCACACCACATTACATTTTAGATATAGGAATCCGAGACTATACCTTAGTCGATTTCCCAAGCTCAACCAGAGCACTCCCAAATTACTTGTCCACAAGCTATCAAGGTTTCAACACCTCCAAGAACAGATTTTGCAAACACAAAGCTCTCTCCAAGCTTTCCAAAATCACAAATCAAGCTCCAAAAAACACATATATAATGCCTAAGTTACGATATCACACCAAAAACACAATAGCTCAATACCCATAACCACAAGTTTAACATTCTCACTAGGGCTTGAGGATCTTACCACACCCAAGGTTCAAGGAGACAAGATTAATCTTTTCCTTTAAGGATCTTCGGTTTAACTATTTATCCCCTTTCAAAATCCTGCAAACATCCCAACCGCCAACAGTAGTGGAAAAGCAAACACAAGTATATCAAGCAAAGAATGCACAAGTAGGAAGTAGATAAGGCAATTAGGCAATTAGCAAGTAATGATGCAATCAATTAGGCATTCCAAACAAATCACATATAATGCATATGATGCATGCTTGTCCTAATGGCTGATGAGTCTCATCTGTCGGTTATAAAGCCAACCCGATAAGTCCTGGTAGCTAACCATTGGACTGTCCCTCTGTCGAGCATCCCCAACTCGAGTTATCCACAAACATAATTATAATATATAATCCCACACCTTCACTGGTGTATATTTACAGGGGCGAGCTCATCCAAAACTTTTACAGTGTCCAGCCACACTTACGACATAGGGTCAGCCAAGTATCGAGTCTCCACCTGGAGCACGTGGTGGCTAGCCACTGCTTTCACCCAGGGAAATGATGAGCAGATATTTTATACGCTTTTTGGGGGTAATTTCATGTAGTTTTTAGTATGTTTTAGTTAGTTTTTATTAGTTTTTAGGAAAAATTCATATTTCTGGACTTTACAATGAGTTTGTGTGTTTTTCTGTGATTTCAGGTATTTTCTGGCTGAAATTGAGGGAGCTGAGCAAAAATCTGATTCAAGCTGAAAAAGGACTACTGATGCTGTTGGATTCTGACCTCCCTGCACTCGGAATGGATTTTTTGGAGCTACAATAGTCCAATTGGCGCACTTTTAATTGGGTTGGAAAGTAGACATCCAGGGCTTTCCAACAATATATAATAGTCCATATTTTTCTTGAAGATAAATGACATAAATTGGCGTTTAACACCAGTTCCATATTGCATTCTAGCGTTAAACGCCAGAAACATGTTGCAAATTGGAGTTAAACGCCCAAAACAGGTTACAACCTGACGTTTAACTCCAAAAATATCCCAGGCACATGAAAAGCTCAAGTCTCAGCCCCATCACACACCAAGTGGGCCCAGAAGTAGATTTCTGCACTATCTATCTTAATTTACTCATTTTCTGTAGAGGTTACTAGTTTAGTATTTAAACAACTTTTAGAGATTTATTTTGTATCTCATGGCATTTTAGATCTGAACTTTATACTCTTTGACGGCATGAGTCTCTAAACTCCATTGTTAGGGGTGAGGAGCTCTGCTGTGTCTCGATGAATTAATGCAATTATATCTGTTTTATATTCAAACACGCTTGTTTCTATCTAAGATATTCATTCGCACTTCAATATGAAGAAGGTGATGATCCGTGACACTCATCACCATTCTCAACCTATGAACGCGTGCATGACAACCACTTCCGTTCTACCTTCGATTGAATGAGTATCTCTTGGATTCCTTAATCAGAATCTTCATGGTATAAGCTAGAATCCATTGGAAGCATTCTTGAGAATCCGGAAAGTCTAAACCTTGTCTGTGGTATTCTGAGTAGGATTCAGGGATTGAATGACTGTGACGAACTTCAAACTCACACGGGTTGGGCGTAGTGACAGACGCAAAAGGTTCAATGGATCCTATTCCAGCATGAGTGAGAACCGACAGATGATTAGCCGTGCGGTGACAGCGCACCTGGACCATTTTCACTGAAAGGACGGATGGTAGCCATTGATAACGGTGATAAACCAACACACAGCTTGCCATAAGAGGAACCTTGCGTGCGTGAAGAAGAAGACAGGGGAAAGCAGAGATTCAGAAGACAAAGCATCTCCAAAACTCTAACATATTCTCCATTACTGC
This sequence comes from Arachis duranensis, assembly GCF_000817695.3. Lineage (NCBI taxonomy): Eukaryota > Viridiplantae > Streptophyta > Magnoliopsida > Fabales > Fabaceae > Arachis > Arachis duranensis. Next base: position 81,801,900 of record NC_029772.3, read on the forward strand.
ATAATAAGTATTATTTAATCCATGCTCTCTTGTTCATTTGCAAGTCAACTGATAATTATAATTGATATCCTGACTAAGAGTTACAAGATAACCATAGCTTGCTTCAAGCCAACAATCTCCGTAGGATCGACCCTTACTTACGTAAGGTATTACTTGGACGACCCAGTGCACTTGCTGGTTAGTGGTACGAATTGTGAAAAGTGTGATTTACAATTTCGTGCACCAAGTTTTTGGCGCCGTTGCCGGGGACTGTTTGAGTTTGAACAACTGACGGTGAATCTTGTTGCTTCGATTAGGAAAATTTTGTCTTTTGGGTCAGAGTCTTTTATTTTCTTTTCAAAAATTTTTTTCAAAAATATTATTTTTCTTTATTAATTTTTAGTTTTTCTGTGAGTTTAGTGTCATGTTTTAAGTTTGGTGTCAATTGCATGCTTTTCTTTATCTTTCAATTTTCGAATTGCATGTTCTTTGTTCTTCCTTGATCTTCAAGTTATTCTTGTCAATTTTTCTTGTTTGATCTTTAGTTTTTCTTATTTTGTGTCTTTTCTTGTTTTTCTTGTGCATTTTCAAATTTTTAGTTTTCAAAAAATTTTATATATATATTAAAAATACCTTTTTAAAACACGTTAAATTTCTAGCTCAGTTGGTTAGAGCATTGTGCTTTTGTTCTTGGTAATTGGGCATATTCTTTTTAAAACTTTTTCAAAAATAATTTTTCTTTGATTAAATCTTGTGCCAAATTTTAAGTTTGGTATTTTCTTGTTAATTTTCCTTTAGTTTTCGAAAATTTTATTGTGGTTTTCTAAAAATTTTAAGTTTGGTGTTTTATCTTCACGTTCTTGTTGTTCTTGTGAGTCTTCAAAGTGTTCTTGAGTCTTCATTGTGTTTTGATCTTAAAATTTTTAAGTTTGGTGTTCCTTGGTGTTTTCTCTCCAAAATTTTCGAAAACAAGGAGCATTGGATCTAAAAATTTTAAGTCTTGTGTCTTTTGTGTGTTCTTCTCTTTCATAATAAAATTCAAAAATCAAAAAAATATCTTTTCCTTTAATTGCTCATAATTTTTGAATCCCTTGGGTTGACTTGGTCAAAATTTTTCAAATTATATCCTTTTAAGATTTTTAAAACCATATCTTTTTCAAAAATATCCTAACCACTTTCTCTCTCCTCACTTTTTCGAAAATCTTCATAAAATATTTTTAAATCTTTTTTTATTTTTTATTTTTTATTTTATTTTTATTTTTATCTTAGATTTTATTTTATTTTAATCTATTATTTCAAAATTTTTTAATATAATAAAATAAATAAAATAAATCCACGTCATCTCCCTTTCTCCATCATGGACCTAAGTGGAAATGAACAGTTCAGAAGGACTCTGGAGTCATATGCTAACCCCACTACTGTTTCATATGGGAGTAGTATCTGTATACACTCCATCAGAGTCAATAGTTTTGAGTTGAATCCTCAGCTCATTATCATGGTGCAACAAAATTGCCAGTATTCCGGTCTTCCACAGGAAGAACCTACAGAGTTTCTGGCATAGTTTTTACAAATTACTGACATAGTACATGATAAGAAAGTAGATCAGGATGTCTAAAAATTATTACTATTTCCATTTCCTGTAAAAAACCAAGCTAAGAGGTGGTTAAAGAACCAACCTAAGGCTAGCATAAGGACATGGAAAAAGCTGTCAGAAAAATTTCTGAATCAATATTTCCCTCCAAAACGTATGACACAACTAAGGCTGAACCTCCAAGGCTTTAAATAAGGAGATAATGAATCTCTTTATGACGCCTGGGAGAGATACAGAGAGATGCTAAGAAAATGTCCCTCTGAAATACCTAAGCATTGAATCTTCCATGAAAGAAGAGGCTAAAATAGTAACTAATAAACTCAGTCCTGTAGAACAAGTCATTGAATTCAATCAGCAATTAGATTTTTTGACAAAACAGCTAGCCGAATTCAAGGAGATACTACAAGAAACAAGAATGGCTAATATGAATATCGAAGTGTAGTTGAAGCAAACAGAACAGCAGTTATCAAAACAAATAATAGAAGAATGCCAAATAGTTTAATTAAGAAGTGGGAAGACATTAAATACCTCACTTCAAGGCAGCAGAAAGCCAAGAAATGAACAAACTGCTACCCAAAATCCCTCTGAGGACAGTAAGAGCCTAGAGAGGAATAATTCTGGCGCTCAAACGCCATAAAAGGGTGGAGAGCTGGCGTTAAACGCCCAACCTATGCTCAATTCTGGCGTTCGAATGCCACAAACAGGCAAGGAGTTGGCGTTAAACACCCAAGGGAAGCTCAGTTCTGGCATTCAAATGGCAGAAACAGGTAATGAGTTGGCATCCAACGCCAATCCAACTTCCAACCCTGGCATTCAAACGCCAGTGAGGGATCAGACACATACAAGTGCTGATAGCAACCCCTCTAAAAAGGCTTCTCCAACCACATCTGTAGGAAATAAACCTGCAGCAACTAAGGTTGAGGAATACAAAGCCAAAATGCCTTATCCTCAGAAGCTCCGCCAAGCAGAACAGGATAAGCAATTTGCTCGCTTTGCAGACTATCTCAGGACTCTTGAAATAAAGATTCCGTTTGTAGAGGCCCTTGAGCAAATACCCTCTTATGCTAAGTTCATGAAAGAGATCTTAAATCATAAGAAGGATTGGAGAGAAACTGAAAAAGTTTACCTCACTGAAGAATGTAGTACAGTCATTCTGAAAAGCTTACCTGAGAAGCTTAAAGATCTCGGAAGCTTCATGATACCATGCACATTAGAGGGTACTTGTACCAAGAAAGCTCTATGTGATCTTGGAGCAAGTATCAACCTAATACATGCATCCACTATCAAAAAGCTTGGTTTGACTGAAGAAGTCAAACCAACCCGGATATGTCTCCAACTTGTTGATGGCTCCATTAAATACCCATCAGGCGTGATTGAAGACATGATTGTCAAGGTTGGGCCATTTGCCTTTCCCACTGACTTTATGGTGCTGAAAATGGAGGAGCACAAGAGTGCAACTCTCGTTCTAGGAAGACCCTTCCTAGCAACTGGATGAACCCTCATTGACGTCAAAAAAGGGGAATTAACCCTGAGAGTCAATGAGGACGAGTTTAAGTTGAATGTTGTCAAAGCTATGCAGCATCCAGACACCCCAAACGACTGCATGAGCATTGATATTATTAACTCTCTGGTGGAAGAGGTCAATATGACTGAGAGTCTCGAATCAGAGCTAGAGGATATCTTTAAATATGTTCAGCCTGATCTGGAAGAACCAGAGAGAATAATAGAACCTCTGAAAATCCCTCAGGAAGAGGAGAAACCTCCTAAACCCGAGCTCAAACCATTACCACCATCCCTAAAATATGTATTTCTGGGAGAAGGTGACACTTTTCCTGTAATCATAAGCTCTACCTTAGAGCCACAGGAAGAGGAAGCGCTAATTCAAGTGCTGAGGACACACAAGACAGCTCTTGGGTGGTCCATCAGTGATCTTAAGGGCATTAGCCCAGCCAAATGCATGTATAAGATCTTATTGGAGGATGACGCTAAGCCAGTGGTTCAACCATAGAGGCTGCTCCCTAAGAAGGGTGGCATGACAGTGGTTCATAATGAAAAAAATGAACTGGTTCCCACAAGAACAGTTACAGGGTGGCGTATGTGTATTGATTACAGAAGGCTCAATACAGCTACTAGAAAGGATCATTTTCCTTTACCATTCATAGACCAGATGCTAGAAAGACTAGCAGGTCATGATTATTACTGCTTTTTGGATGGATATTCAAGTTATAATTAAATTGCAGTAGATCCCCAGGATCAAGAGAAAACAGCATTCACATGTCCATCTGGAGTATTTGCATACAGAAGGATGCCATTTGGTCTGTGCAATGCACCTTCAACCTTTCAAAGGTGCATGCTGTCTATTTTCTCTGATATGGTAGAAAAATTTCTGGAAGTTTTCATGGATGACTTTCCAGTATTTGGAGACTCATTCAGCTCCTGTCTTGACCATCTAGAACTTGTATTAAAGAGGTGCTAAGAGACTAACCTGGTTTTAAACTGGGAGAAATGTCACTTTATGGTGACTAAAGGAATTGTCCTTGGGCACAAAATTTTGAACAAGGAAATAGAGGTGGATCAAGCTAAAGGTAGAGGTAATTGAAAAATTACCACCACCTGCCAATGTTAAGACAATCAGAAGCTTTCTGGGGCATGCAGGATTCTATAGGAGGTTTATAAAAGATTTTTCAAAAATTGCAAAACCTCTGAGCAATCTGCTGGGTGCTGATACACCATTTGTCTTTGACAAAGAATGTTTGCAGACCTTTGAGACTCTGAAAGCTAAGTTGGTCACATCACCAATCATTTCTGCACCAAACTGGGCATTACCATTCGAACTAATGTGTGATGCCAGTGACCATGCCATTGGTGTAGTATTGGGACAAAGGCATGATAAGCTACTGCACGTCATTTATTATGGCAGCTGTATTTTAAATGATACGCAGAAGAACTACACAACCACAGAAAAAGAATTGCTTGCAGTGGTTTATGTCATTGACAAATTTAGATCTTATTTAGTAGGATCAAAAGTGATTGTGTACACTGACCATGCTGCTTTTAAATATCTACTCACAAAGCAGGATTCAAAACCCAGGCTCATAAGATGGGTGTTGCTTCTGCAAGAGTTTGATATAGAAATAAGAGACAGAAAAGGGACAGAAAATCAACTAGCTGATCACCTGTCCCGAATAGAACCAGTAGCAGGAGCGTCCCTCCCTCCTACTAAGATCTTTGAAACCTTTTCGGATGAGCAATTGTTTGCTATTCAGGAAGCTCCGTGGTTTGCAGACATTGCAGACTAGATTAAAAGCTCAGCTAAAGACAGTAAAGAAGCGCTTGCTGGGAGGCAACTGGTGGACGAAATTGTGATACAAGAGTTCCAGGCACTGTTAGAGAAGCTTTTTCTTTCCACAACTCCGTTCAACTTAACCAGCAAGTGTACTGGGTCATCCAAGTAATACCTTACGTGAGTAAGGGTCGATCCCACAGAGATTGTTGGTATGAAGCAAGCTATGGTCACCTTGTAAATCTCAGTTAGGTGAACTAAATTGGTTTATGATGAGTTCGAAAATTAATAAAAAAATAGAAAATAAAAAGGGATAGAAATACTTATGTAAAGCAATAGTGGGAATTTCAGATAAGTGTGTGAAGATGTTGTGCTCCTCTCGTATCTCTATTTTCTTATTACATTCATCCAATCCTTCCTACTCCTTTCCATGGCAAGCTGTATGTAGGGCATCACCGTTGTCAATGGCTACATC
>NC_029772.3:81809095-81809439 GCF_000817695.3 Arachis duranensis
TAAGCTCTTCTATGTCCCTTCCTTGCCTTTGTTGCTCCTCCCTCATTGCTCTTTGATCTTCTCTTATTTCATGGAGAATGATGGAGTGCTCATGATGTTCCACCCTTAATTGTTCCACATTGTGGCTCAAATCTTCTAAAGAGGTGTTGAGTTGTTCCCAATAGTTGTTGGGAGGAAAGTGCATCCCTTGAGGCATCTCAGGGATTTCTTGATGATGAGCTTCCTCAAACATTTCTTGAGAGCCGTGAGGAGTCTCTCTTGCTTGCTCCATCCTCTTCTTGGTGATGGGCTTATCCTCTTCAATGGGGATGTCTCCTTCTATGATAACTCCAGCTGAGTAACAT
>NC_029772.3:81809529-81809967 GCF_000817695.3 Arachis duranensis
GCTATTTTGTAGATTTCATTGGAGATGACCTCATGAACTTCTACTTCCTCTCTAATCATGATGCTATGAATCATGATGGCCCGATCCATAGTAACTTCAGATCGGTTGCTAGTAGGAATGATGGAGCGTTAAATGAACTCCAACCATCCTCTAGCTACAGGCTTGAGGTCTAGTCTTCTTAGTTGGACTGGCTTGCCTTTGGAGTCTCTCTTCCATTGAGCTCCTTCCATACATATGTCCATTAGGACTTGGTCCAACCTTTGATTAAAGTTGACCCTTCTAGTGTAGGGGCGTTCATCTCCTTACATCATGGGCAAGTGAAACGCCAACCTCACATTTTCCGGACTAAAATCTAAGTATTTCCCCCGAACCATTGTGAGATAATTCTTTGGACTTGGGTTCATACTTTGATCATGGTTCCTAGTGATCCATGCATTG
>NC_029772.3:81810060-81811108 GCF_000817695.3 Arachis duranensis
GACTTGTTGCATGGGGTTGGTTAGGACTTCCCAACCTCTTCTTCGGATCTCATGTCGGATCTCCGGATACTCATTCTTCTTGAGCTTGAAAGGGACCTCAGGGATCACCTTCTTCTTTGCCACAACGTCATAGAAGTGGTCTTGATGGCTTTTGGAGATGAATCTTTCCATCTCCCATGACTCGGGGGTGGAAGCTTTTGTCTTCCCTTTTCCTTTTCCGGCCTTAGGTGCCATTGATGGTAGTGGAAAACAAAAAAGATTGTGCTTTGACCACACCAAACTTAAAATATTGCTCGTCCTCGAGCAATAGAAGAAGGAAGAGAAGAAGAAGAGAATATGGTAGAGAGGGAGAGATGTAGGTTCGGCCAAGGTGAAGAAGAGGGGGTTTTGTTGTGTGAAAATGAAGTAGAATGGAAGGGTATATATAGGGAGAGAGGGGAGTGTATGTTCGGCCATTTAGGGTGGGAATGGGTGGGAAAATGGTTTTGAATTTTTGAAGGTAGGTGGGGTTTATGGGGAAGAGTGGATGGATGTGAGTGGTGAAGGGGGTGATTGGGAAGAGGGATTGAGGTGATTGGTGAAGAGTGTTGGGAAGTATGACATGGGGAATAGTCATCACAAAAATAGGATTAGGAGGTAAGGTAGGAATATAGTAGGTGGGGATCCTGTGGGGTCCACAGATCCTGAGGTGATCCTGTGGGGTCCTGATGAGCGGATAATTTGTACGCTTTTTGGCATTGTTTTTAGTATGTTTTTAGTATGATCTAGTTAGTTTTTAGTATATTTTTATTAGTTTTTAGTTAAAATTCACTTTTCTGGACTTTACTATGAGTTTGTGTGTTTTTCTGTGATTTCAGGTATTTTCTGGCTGAAATTGAGGGACCTGAGCAAAAATCTGATTCAGAGACTAAAAAGGACTGCAGATGCTGTTGGATTCTGACCTCCCTGCACTCGAAGTGGATTTTCTGGAGCTACAGAAGCCGAATTGGCGCGCTCTCAACGGCGTTAGAAAGTAGACATCCTGGGCTTTCCAGCAATATATGATAGT
>NC_029772.3:81814373-81814828 GCF_000817695.3 Arachis duranensis
TTTCAATCAAATCTTTTTGATTTCTAATTTCAAATTCTTTTTCAAAAATCACTTGATTTCTTTCCCACTTTTATTTTCGAAAATCAATTAGTGTTTTTCAAAATGTTTTCAAAATGTTTTACTTGATTTTCGAAAATTACTTCCCCTCTTCTCACATCCTTCTAATTATGGACTAACACTATTCCTTAATGCAAAATTCGAACTCCATCTTCTTTGATAAGTTCGAATTTTCTACTTCTGCCTTCTATTTTTCTTTTCCTCTGACACCTCAAGGAATCTCTATACTGTGACATAGAGGATTCCATATTTTCTTGTTCTATTCTCTTTCTTATGAGCAGGAGCAAGGACAAAAACATTCTTGTTGAGGATGATCCTGAACCTGAAAGGACCTTGAAGAGAAAGCTAAGAGAAGCCAAGGCACAACTCTCTGTAGAGGACCTAACAGAAATCTTCAA
>NC_029772.3:81827876-81828143 GCF_000817695.3 Arachis duranensis
TTTTCGAATTTTAGTGCTTATGTTTGTCTATGTTTGTGTCTTGTGATCATTAGTGTCTTAGTGTCTATGCCTTAAAGTTATGGATGTCCTATGAATCCATCACCTCTCTTAAATAAAAAAATGTTCTTAATTGAAAAAGAGTAGAATTGCATGAATTCTGAATTTTATAATAGTTTATTATTTTGATGTGGTGGCAATACTTTTGTTTTCTGAATGTATGCTTAAACAGTGCATATGTCTTTTGAATTTGTGGTTCATGAATATTGG
>NC_029772.3:81828203-81828517 GCF_000817695.3 Arachis duranensis
TTGGCTCTTGAAAGAATGATGAAAAAGGAGACGTGTTACTGAGGATCTGAAAAATCATTAAAAATGATTCTTGAAGCAAGAAAAAAAATAGTGAAATTCGAAAAAAAAAGAGAGAAAGAAAAAGAAAGAGAAAAAGAAAGAAAAAGAAAGAAAAAGAAAGAAATAAAGTTGTGATCCATGGCAAAAAGAGTGTGCTTAAGAACCCTGGACACCTCTAATTGGGGACTCTAGCAAAGCTGAGTCACAATCTGAAAGGGTTCACCCAATTATGTGTCTGTGGCATGTATGTATCCGGTGGTAATACTGGAAGACAG
>NC_029772.3:81828608-81828969 GCF_000817695.3 Arachis duranensis
AATCATACTTAACTAGGAGAATCAATAACACTATCTGGATTCTGAGTTCCTAAAGAAGCCAATCATTCTGAATTTCAAAGGATAGAGTGAGATGCCAAAACTGTTCAGAGGCAAAGAGCTAAAAGCCCCGCTCATCTAGTTAATACTGATCTTCATAGATGTTTTTGGAATTCATTGCATATTCTCTTCTTTTTTTATCTTATTTGATTTTCAGTTGCTTGAGGACAAGCAACAATTTAAGTTTGGTGTTGTGATGAGCGGATAATTTGTATGCTTTTTGGCATTGTTTTTAGTATGTTTTTAGTATGATCTAGTTAGTTTTTAGTATATTTTTATTAGTTTTTAGTTAAAATTCACTTTT
>NC_029772.3:81829971-81831872 GCF_000817695.3 Arachis duranensis
AAAATGGTTTTGAATTTTTGAAGGTAGGTGGGGTTTATGGGGAAGAGTGGATGGATGTGAGTGGTGAAGGGGGTGATTGGGAAGAGGAATTGAGGTGATTGGTGAAGAGTGTTGGGAAGTGTGACATGGGGAATACAAATCACAAAAATAGGATTAGGAGGTAAGGTGGGAATATAGAAGGTGGGGATCCTATGGGGTCCACAGATCCTGAGGTGATCCTGTGGGGTCCACAGATCCTGAGGTGTCAAGGAATTCCATCCCTGCACCAAATAGGCGTGTAAATTGCCTTTGCACACCATTCTGGCATTTAAATGCCGTGTGGTGCACATTCTGGGCGTTCAACGCCCATGTAAAGCATGTTTCTGGCGTTGAACGCCAATTTCATGTTTGTTACTGGTGTTCAGCGCCAGCTTTTCTTCTCTAGGCACATTCCTGGCGTTCAGCGCCAGAATGTTGCTTGTTTCTGGCGTTCAGCGCTAGGTTGATGCTCTGTTCTGGCGTTGAACGCCAGCCTGTGCTTCCTCCAGGGTGTGATTTTTTTTCTTCTGCTGTTTTTGATTCTGTTTTTAATTTTTATGATTTTTCTGTGACTCCTCATGATCATGTACCTAATAAAACATAAAATAACAATAAAATAAAAATTAGATAAATAAAATTGGGTTGCCTCTCAACAAGCGCTTCTTTAAAGTCAATAGCTTGACAGTGGCTCTCATGGAGCCACAAAGGTGATCAGGTCAATGTTGTATAGTCCCAACACCAAACTTAGAGTTTGGATATGGGATCTTAACATCAACTTAGATTTTGGTTGTGGCCTCCCAACACCAAACTTAGAGTTTGACTGTGGGGGCTCTTCTTGACTCTGAACTGAGAGAAGCTCTTCATGCTTACTCTCTTTTGTCACAGAGGGATGGCCATGTGCCTTAAACACAAGGTAGTCCCTATTCAATTGAAGGACTAGTTCACCTCTGTTGACATCTATCACAGCTTCTGCTGTGGCTAGGAAAGGTCTTCCAAGGATGATGCATTCATCCTCTTCCTTCCTAGTGTCTAAGATTATAAAATCAGCAGGGATGTAAAGGCCTTCAACCTTTACTAACACGTCCTCCACTATTCCATAAGATTGTCTCAATGACTTGTCTGCCAATTGTAATGAGAACAAGGTAGGTTGTACCTCAATGATTGCCAGCTTCTCCATTACAGAGAGTGGCATAAGATTTATCCCTGACCCCAGATCACATAGAGCCTTTTCAAAGGTCATGGTGCCTATGGTACAAGGTATTAAGAACTTGCCAGGATCTTGTTTCTTTTGAGGTAAAGTTTTCTGAATCCAGGTATCTAGTTCATTAATGAGCAAGGGAGGTTCACTTTCCCCAGTCTCATTACCAAACAGCTTGGCATTCAGCTTCATGATAGCTCCTAAGTATTGAGCAACTTGCTCTCCAGTCACATCTTCATCCTCTTCAGAGGAAGAATAGTCTTCAGAGCTCATGAATGGCAGAAGGAGATTTAATGGAATCTCTATGGTCTCTATATGAGCCTCAGATTCCTCTGGATCCTTAATAGGAAACTCCTTCTTGCTTGAAGGACGTTCCAGGAGGTATTCCTCACTAGGATTTTCGTCCTCCTCCTCCCTTGTGCATTCGGCCACATTAATCACATCAATGGCCTTGCACTCTCCTTTTGGATTCTCTTCTGTATTGCTTGGGAGAATACTGGGAGAAGTTTCAATGACTTTCTTACTCAGCTGGCCCACTTGTGCCTCCAGATTTCTGATGGAGGATCTTGTTTCATTCATGAAACTGAAAGTGGCCTTTGACAGTTCAAAGACTAGATTGGCTAAATTAGAAGTGTTTTGTTCAGAATTCTCTGTCTGTTGCTGAGAAGATGATGGATATGGCTTG
>NC_029772.3:81831934-81834414 GCF_000817695.3 Arachis duranensis
CCACCATTGTTAAAGCCTTGTTGAGGCTTTTGTTGATCCTTCCAGGAGAAATTTGGGTGATTTCTCCATGATGAGTTATAGGTGTTTTCATAAGGTTCACCCATGTAATTAACCTCTGCCATGGCAGGATTCTCAGGATCATAAGCTTCTTCAGAAGGTGCCTCTTTAGTACTGTTGGATGCATGTTGCCATCCATTTAGATTTTGAGAGATCATGTTGACCTGTTGAGTCAACACTTTGTTCTGAGCCAATATGGCATTCAGAGCATCAATTTCAAGAACTCCTTTTCTCTGAGGCGTCCCATTATTCACAGAATTCCTCTCAGAAGTGTACATGAATTGGTTGTTTGCAACCATGTCAATGAGTTCTGCAAAAGGGAAAAGCATGAGTCTGTAGACTTCAGGATCAACTCCATTTGTCTTTACAGTCTCACAATTCTGCAAGAACTCAGTTAGAAACTGATAAGGATCTTCAGATGAAAGTCCATAAAACTTGCAGTTTTGTTGCATTAAGGCAACTAGCTGAGGTTTCAGCTCAAAGTTATTGGCTCCAATGGCAGGAATGGAGATGCTTCTTCCATCAAACTTGGACGTTGGCTTTGTAAAGTCACCAAGCATTCTCCTTGCATTATTATTATTTTCAGTTGCCATCTCCTTCTCTTGTTCTAATATTTCTGAAAGGTTACCTTTAGATTATTGTAACTTGGCTTCTCTTAATTTTCTCTTTAGAGTCCTTTCAGGTTCTGGATCAATTTCAACAAGAGTGCCTTTATCCTTGTTCCTGCTCATATGAAAGAGAAGAAAACAAGAAAAGAAAGAGGAATCCTCTATGTCACAGTATAGAGATTCCTTTATGTTAGTAGAAAAAGGAAGGGGAGAAGAATGTAGAAGAGGGAATTCGGATAGTAGGTGGAGAGGGGTGAAGAGAAGTGTTAGTAATTAAATAAATAAATAGAATAAGAAAAGAGAGGGAGAATTTCGAAAACAATTTTGAAAAAAAGGGTTAGTAATTTTCGAAAATCAGAGATAAGATAAGATTAAAATTAAAAATTTAAAACAAAAAGAATTTTTGAAAAAGAGAGAAGTATTTTCGAAAATTAGAGAGGGAAGAGTAGTTAGTTGGTTTTGAAAAAGATAGGAAACAAACAAAAAGTCAAAGAGTTAGTTGAAAAAGATATTAAAATTAAATTTTGAAAAGATAAGAAGATAAGAAGTTAGATAAGATATTTTAAAATCAAATTTTGAAAAAGATAAAATTTTTGAAAAAGATAAGATAAAAGATAAAAGATTTGTTGAAAAAGATTTAATTTTTAAAATGACTTAACTAACAAGAAACTACAAGATAAGATTCTAGAACTTAAAGATTGAACCTTTCTTAACGAGAAGATAACAAACTTCAAATTTTTGAACCAATCACATTAATTGTTAGCTAATTTTCGAAAATTAGATGTAAAGATAAGAAAAAGATTTTGAAAATATTTTGAAAAAGATTTTTGAAATTTTCGAAAAATAGAAAAAAAATGAAAAAGATATGATTTTTGAAAAAATTTTGAAAAGATAAGATTTTTAAAATTGAAAATTTGACTTGACTTGTAAGAAACAACTAATTTTTAAAAATTTTTGACCAAGTCAACCCAAAATTTCGAAAATTTGGAGGGAAATAAGGAAAAGATATTTTTTGATTTTTGAATTTTTAATTATGAGAGAGAAAAACAACAAAAATACTCAATGCATGAAATTTTTAGATCAAAACAATGAATGCATGCAAGAATGCTATGAATGTCAAGATGAACATCAAGAATACTTTGAAGATCATGATGAACATCAAGAACATAATTTTGAAAAATTTTTGATGCAAAGAAAACATGCAAGACACAAAACTTAGAAATCTTTAATGCATGGACTCTAACAAACGAAAAATGCATATGAAAAACAACAAACAACACAAAACAAGAAAACATCAAGATCAAACAAGAAGACTTACCAAGAACAACTTGAAGATCATGAAGAACACTATGAATGCATGGAATTTCGAAAAATACAAGAAAAATTTTAAAAGCATGCAATTGACACCAAACTTAAAAATTAACACAAGACTCAAACAAGAAACATGAAATATTTTTGATTTTTATGATTTTCTAATTTTTTGTATTTTTATTTTAATTTTTTTCGAAAAACATGGTTAGAAAAACGAAAAAGAAAAGAAAAATTTTGAAAAAGATTTTTGAAAAAATCTTTGAAAAGAAAATTACCTAATCTGACCAACAAGATGAACCGTCAGTTGTCCATACTCGAACAATCCCCAGCAACGGCGCCAAAAACTTGGTGGACGAAATTGTGATACAAGAGTTCCAGGCACTGTTAGAGAAGCTTTTTCTTTCCACAACTCCGTTCAACTTAACCAGCAAGTGTACTGGGTCATCCAAGTAATACCTTACGTGAGTAAGGGTCGATCCCACAGAGATTGTTGGTATGAAGCAA
>NC_029772.3:81834944-81852991 GCF_000817695.3 Arachis duranensis
ACTAGCTACTAGGGTTTACATGAGTAAGTAATTGATGCATAAATCCACTTCCGGGGCCCACTTGGTGTATGCTTGGGCTGAGCTTGATCTATCCACGAGTTGAGGCTTCTCTTGGAGTTGAACTCCACGTTATAACGTGTTTTGGGCGTTCAACTCCGGATCATGACGTGTTTCTGGCGTTTAACTCCAGACAGCAGCATGTACTTGGCGTTCAACGCCAAGTTACGTCATCAATTTCCGAATAAAGTATGGACTATTATATATTTATGGAAAGCTCTGGATGTCTAATTTCCAACGCCGTTGAGAGCGCATTATTTGGAGTTCTGTAGCTCCAGAAAATCCATTTCGAGTGCAGGGAGGTCAGATTCCAACAGCATCAGCAGTCCTTTTGTCAGCCTTTTTCAGAGTGTTGCTCAAATCCCTCAATTTCAGCCAGAAATTACCTGAAATCACAGAAAAACACACAAACTCATAGTAAGTCCAGAAATGTGAATTTAACATAAAAACTAATGAAAACATTCCTAAAAGTAGCTTGAACTTACTAAAAACTACCTAAAAACAATGCCAAAAAGCGTATAAATTATCCGCTCATCAGCAACCCAATCATGAGTTTATTTAATTTGTAATTTTAATTCTAAATTAGATAATACATTTCAGTGAATGATACAGAGAAATAAAAGTTCAGGACATAAAGCAGAAGAATCACAGATAAAAGGACATCACTAGCGCAAAAACGCCAGTAAGGAAGGTTTCTGGTGTTTAACGCCATAAAGAAGCAGCAAGTGGGCGTTAAACGCCCAAAAACAAGCAAGGACTGGGCGTTAAATGCCCAAAGGAAGCATCTCCTGGGCGTTTAACGCCAGGATTATGGGGAGGAGGTAATTTCATTTTCACTTCAAATTTTTTTCCATTTTTCATGTTTCAATTTATGATTTCTTGCATAAACATGTACAAATTCTCATCTTTCAACTTCAAAATGCAAAAAACTCTTAATCCTAAAAATATTTCTTCATTCTTCTTCAATCTCTTTTCAAATCTTTTTCAAAACTCATCTATCTTTTTAAATTCTTTTCAAATCTTTTTAATTTCTACTCAAATCTTTTTCAAACTCATCATATTATCTTTTTAAATTCAAAGTTATCTTTTTAAAAATCTCATCATATCTTTTGAATTTTCGAAATTGCCTTCCCTTCTATTCCTCCCCTTTCCTTTCTTTTGCTTGAGGACAAGCAAACCTCTAAGTTTGGTGTGCTTTTCCGTGATCACTGAGCTAAAACTCATCAAGATCATGGCACCTAAGGGAAAACAAACCACTTCAAGAGGCAAGAAAGAGAATATTCCAAAACCACTTTGGAATTAAAAGAAGTTCTTAACCAAAGAACACGCAGAACATTACCACAAAATAATGGGTCTGAGATCAGTAATTCCAGAAGTTAAATTTGATCTGAAAGAAGACAAATATCCAAAGATATAGGAGCTGAAGTGCCAGAAGCTATCTCTTGAAGGACCAGACACCCCACACATTGAAGGAGCACCTATCATCTCCCAAACTAAAGGTTGTTGAGTCCTAATCTTAACCTTAAATCTGTGATAACTTTTATTTTTAGGAACCTATATGAGTAGTAGTAATTAGTATCTCTATTTTGATTTTATCTCCAATTAAGCTATAATTTATTTTTCTCATCATCATCAAACATGAATAAAATAGCAGATTTTCAGAATAAGGAGGCAATATTTTTTTTGAGTTTTTAATAAGGAAAATTCTAATTATTTATATGTGGTGGCAATACTTTTTTTCTTTTGAATAAATGCCTGAACAGTGCATATTTTTTATATTGAATTTTATGAATGTTAAAATTGTTGGCTCTTGAAAGAATGACGAACAAGAGAAATGTTATTGATGAATTGAAAAATCATGAAATTGATTCTTGAAGCAAGAAAAAGCAGTGAAAAAAAGGAGCAGCAGAAAAAGCCAATAGCCTTTTAAACTAAAAGGCAAGGGTAAAAAGGATCCAAGGCTTTGAGCATCAATGGAAAGGAGGGCCCAAGGAAATAAATCCAGGCCTAAGCGGCTAAATCAAGCTATCCCTAACCATGTGCTTGTGGCATGCAGGTCTAAGTGAAAAGCTTGAGACTGAGTAGTTAAAGTCGTGATCCAAAGCAAAAGAGTTTGCTTAAGAACTCTGGACACCTCTAATTGGGGACTCTAGCAAAGCTAAGTCACAATCTGAAAAGGTTCACCCAGTTATGTGTCTGTGGCATTTATGTATCAGGTGGTAATACTGGAAAATAAAGTGCTTAGGGCCTCGACCAAGACTCATAAAGTAGCTGTGTTCAAGAATCAACATACTAAACTAGGAGAATCAATAATACTATTTGAATTCTAAATTCCTATGGATGCCAATCATTTTGAATTTCAAAGGATAAAGTGAGATGCCAAAACTGTTCGAAAGCAAAATGCTACTAGTCCCGCTCATCTAATTAGAATCTGAGCTTCACTTAAAACTCTGAGACATTATTGCTTCTTGATTTATTTTTATCCTATTTTATTTATCTAGTTGCTTGGGAACAAACAACAGTTTAAGTTTGGTGTTGTGATGAGCGGATATTTTATACGCTTTTTGGGGGTAATTTCATGTAGTTTTTAGTATGTTTTAGTTAGTTTTTAGTATATTTTTATTAGTTTTTAGGCAAAATTCATATTTCTGGACTTTACTATGAGTTTGTGTGTTTTTCTGTGATTTTAGGTATTTTCTGGCTGAAATTGAGGGAGCTGAGCAAAAATCTGATTCAGGTTGAAAAAAGACTACAGAAGTCCAATTGGCGCGCTCTCAATTGGGTTGGACAGTAGACATCCAGGGCTTTCCAACAATATAATTGGTGCGCTCTCAATTGGGTTGGAAATTAGACATCCAGGGCTTTCCAGAAATATATAATTGTCCATAATTTTCTCGAAGATAAATGATGTAAACTGGTATTTACCACCAGTTCCATATTGCATTCTGGCGTTAAACGCCAGAAACAGGTTGCAAATTGGAGTTAAACGCCCAAAACAGGTTACAACCTGACGTTTAACTCCAGAAACAGCTCAGGCACGTGAAAAGCTCAAGTCTCAGTCCCAGCACATACCAAGTGGGCCCCATAAGTGGATTTCTGCACTATCTATCTTAGTTTACTCATTTTCTGTAAACCTAGGTTACTAGTTTAGTATAAAAACTACTTTTAGAGATTTATTTTGTACCTCATGACATTATCACATTTTACATTGTATCTCTACGGCATGAGTCTCTAAACTCCATTTTTGGGGGTGAGGAGCTCTGCTGTGTCTCGATGGATTAATGCAACTACCACTGTTTTCTCTAAGATATTCATTTGCACTTCAATATGAAGAAGGTGATGATCCGTGACACTCATCACCATTCACAACCTATGAACGCGTGCCTGACAACCACTTCCATTCTACCTTTGATTGAATGAGTATCTCTTGGATTCCTTAATCAGAATCTTCGTGGTATAAGCTAGAATCAATTGGCAGCATTCTTGAGAATCCGGAAAGTCTAAACCTTGTCTGTGGTATTGAATGACTGTGACGAGCTTCAAACTCACAAGGGTTGGGCGTAGTAACAGATGCAAAAGGATCAATGGATCCTATTCCAGCATGAGTGAGAACCGACAGATGATTAGCCATGCGGTGACAGCGCACCTAGACCATTTTCACTGAAAGGACGGATGGTAGCCATTGACAACGGTGATCCAGCAACACACAGCTTGCCATAGGAGGAACCTTGCGTGCGTGAAGAAGAAGACAGGGGAAAGCAGAGATTCAGAAGATAAAACATCTCCAAAACTCTAACATATTCTCCATTACTGCATAATAAGTATTATTTAATCCATGCTCTCTTGTTCATTTGCAAGTCAACTGATAATTATAATTGATATCCTGACTAAGAGTTACAAGATAACCATGGCTTGCTTCAAGCCAACAATCTCCGTGGAATTGTCCCTTACTCACGTAAGGTATTACTTGGACGACCCAGTGCACTTGCTGGTTAATGGTACGAATTGTGAAAAGTGTGATTTACAATTTTGGTGCACCAGGAAACTCGTATCTTAGATAGGTGGAGTGCAAACAATCATAATATCAACAATTCAATTCAGCATATATGCATTAAATCACAGCCATACATTAATATTCATCTCAGCCATCCGGCTTTCAAATCATAGTACATAATCAGCCATAATCACCATCATACACAGCCATTCGGCTCATAACATGCTCACCCATTCGGTTCATCTCAAATATACAACACTCCACCACCGTCCTCAACAACTCATATCATCATCATTCATCATATTCATCATAACATCCCTTTTCTTCTCCCACAAGTTACCCTCTCCCCTAGTTTCTCTCAATCACTAGGCATTCTATACCAATTCAAGGTTTAAGGGATGAATTTGGGGGTTTATAAGCATGAAATAACATCTCGAAAGGTTACAAGCTTGTTGGGAATGCAAAGAGATTGAAAACAAAGTTTTAGAAAAGAACTAGGTCGCGTGCGTACGCACAGGGGTGTGCGTGCGCACGCCCAGAAATATTTTTAAATGTGTGCGTATTCACAGAAAACAAAATCTTCAGGGTGAAGCGCACGCACGTGTGCTAGCGTGACCACCAGTGTGCCATTCCCAACGTGTGCGTGCGCTTGTGCGCACGCACAGCTCGAAATCCTTCGTTGGTTGTGCGTGAGCATAGGGCGTGCTAGCGCTGCCACCAGCAGCCTTGTCTTTGCGTGTGTGTACGCACAAGGATGTGCATGCGCAAGGACAAAATTCTTGCCGAGTGTGCGTGTGCACAGGGCTGTGCGTACACACACAAATCAGAAACCACAAATTTTGCAGATGTTGCAGAATTCAGGTTTTTAACCCAAACTTCCAATGATCATATCTCGTTCCACAAAATTCGGATTTCCACCAAATTTAAACCATTTTAAAGCTTGTAAAATTATCTTTCCATTGATATAAAAATCATCAAATTTCGAAAAACAATTGCTCAAGATATGATCTATCGAAGTTCATCAAAATTCCAATTTTAGCAAAACTTATAAACTCCCCATTTTCAAACATGCATTTACTAATTCTCATGTGAAACCATTCAAAACTCAACCACTCCAACATCAAACATTTCCGTTCCTTATTTAATCAAAAACCCACAAATTCTTCCAGATTTAACCGAATCTTAACTCAATGATCCAATTCGTAACCAACACTTATATATCACAATTCCCAAGCAAACATTCCAAATTTATCATTCACCATATGTACACATACATATATCAATCTCACCCATTCAACTCATGTTCATCAACAAGAGTCTCACCAATTATCATCCATTAAGCATATTAACCCACATCACATACAACTTTCACATATTGCACCAACAATTATCATAATTCACAATCATCCAACCACTACTCAAATACTCATCTCAATCCAATTTATCCAACAACTACATCAATATTCCACAATCCACTAAATTCATACACAACAACAGAATTCTTTTCAATCCATCAACAACATTAATAATTCAACTCCTATCTTAGGGTCTCTAGCCTAAGTTTTCACACCACATTACATTTTAGATACAGGAAAATGAAACCATACCTTGGCCGATTGATGATTAGATTTTTGATGGTTTAGAATTTCACAAATGAATTCTCGTTGCAAGTATAGTTCCTAAACCAAACAATAATCTTTTCATACAAAAAGTTGTTTGTCACTAAAACAAACCCCTAAATTTATAAACCGAAGTATTGAACCTCGGTTCGTTCTCCTTAGGAATTGTAATGAAGTGTCTTGTTATTAGTTGTGAGTTATTTTTGGGGTTTTAATAAGAAACATGAAAGAAAATGGCAAAAAGTAAACTAATGGCTAAAAAGGTCTTGGCGACGGTTGGTGGTCAAATAACCACAATATGAGAATTGGCAAGGATTAATCTCACTAAATCATCCTCTAACTAATGGTAAAGGAAAGTTGAATGAGATATATCAATCCAAGTCCATAGGTCCTAACTCTCCACTAATTCAATTAGTGAGAACTAGAGTCAATGGCTCCCAATCATCAATCACTTGGACTTCCAATAATCAATTACTTGGACATTAGCAACTCAAGAAATCCTAAGTTACCTTTCCAAGCCAAGAGTATAAAATTCTACTCTAAAATCCAACCAAGCATTTCATCAAACACTTGGAATGCATAAAAGGAAAGCATAGTAAATCAACAACAAGAACAAAATCTAACAACAATTATTGTAAAGAGTTAACAACAACAAATCAAAAGGAACACAATTATTATGATTTACCTTAAATTGAATTGGAAGAAAGTAGACGGAACAATACTAGATCTACAACAAAATATAAGAACAACATAAAGGAATTACAATAAAAGAATGGAAGAAGAATGAATGTAACTACAAAGAATTGAGAAGTAGAAGAAGATGAAAGCATGAATTAAAACCTAGATCTAAGAACTAAACCTAATCCTAATCCTAATTCTAGAGAGAAGAGAGAGCTTCTCTCTCTAAAACTAACTCTAAACTAATCCTAATGAGTGTGAATGATTGGAATCCCCCTTTGCTCTTCAATCCTTGGCTTTAAATAGCAGTTTAGGCGCCAAAGTTGGTTGGGATTGGGCCCCACAACCCTTGAGAATTTATTGGGTACATTTTCATTAAAAGATCATATATCAGCACCGACGCGTACGCGCATAGCACGCGTACGCGTCCATGGGCCATTTTGCAAGGTGCGTGTAAGCGCCAGGTGCGCGCGCGCGTCCATGGGCGAGTTCAACTTCTTTGACTTTTCATGATTTCTTCACTTTGCATGCTTTCCTCTTCACTCCTTTGATCCATTCCTAGCCTTTTTAATCTGAAATCACTAACAAACACATCAAGGCATCTAGTGGAATCAAAGAGAGATTAAAATCGTCAAGTTAAAGGCCTAAAAAGCATGTTTTTACATCTAAGCACAAATAAGGAGACAATCACAAAATCATGCTAATTCATTGAATAAATGTGGGTAAAAGATATTAAAATCTCCTAAAATTAATACAAGATAAACCCTAAAAATGGAGTTTATCAACCTCCCCACACTTAAACCAAGCATGTCCTCATGCTTAAACCAAGAATGAAGTAAAGGGCATGACATTTATTTAATGGAAACTAACTAAATGCAATCTACCTATATGCAACTATCTAAATGAATGCAATTGCTTGGTCAAAATAAATCAATTCCCAAGAATGCATATATAAGCACAAGGGCAAAAGGTATTAACAACCATGCCAAACCACAATTGAATTGATCTATTAAATATTTTTACAAACTTGCATGAAAATTGACACTTATGGGTGGAAACATGTAATTGAGCAATCGAACCCTCACCGGATGTGTTTGCGCTCTATTCGCTCAAGTGTTTAGGGTTGATTCTCTCAATTCTCCTCTATTTCATGCTTTCTAAGATTTATTTTTCTTCTAACAATCAACATATATTTCATGCATGCATACATCTATCATGAGGTCTTTTCTTTAGGTTGTAATGGGGCTAGGGTCAAGGTAGGATGCATATATGGTTAAGTGAGCTTGGAATTTGAATATTTGATAAGCTTAGACTTCCCACCTAACCTATATAATGACTTATACAATTAAGTACTAATCTAACTACCCATTCCTCACTTTTTCACATACTCATGCATTTTCTTTTCGCTTTACAACACATATACATTGATCTTTATTGGACTTTACTTTGGGGCATGTTGTCCCCTTTTTATTTCTTTCTTTTTCTTTGTTTCTTTCTTTTTCTATTTTTTTTCTTTTCCATATTGTTTTTCTTTTTTCTTTTCTTTTTATTTTGTTTTTCTCATTTTTTTTCTTTCTGTATACAAGAGCATCAATGCATAAGGTTTTACATTTGATCAATATATGAGTATGTACCCAATTTCTAATATTTTCAATAACAATACAAAACTACCTTTTTATTCACCCAATGTCCCAAGGTTCCCACACTTGAATGATACTCACACACACTAGCCTAAGCTAATCAAAGATCCAAATTAAGGACTTTTATTATTTTTCACTTTAAGGCTTGTAATGTGCTAAAATAAGAACAAGTGGGTTAAGCGTAGGCTCAAAGTTGGCTAACAATGGAAGATAAAAGGTAAGGCCATTTGGGTAAGTGAGCTAAATAAAATGATGGCCTCAATCATATAAATGCATGAATATACAAAATAATGGACATAAAGAATCGAACAAATCAAAGATTACAATCATAGAAAGAGAATAATGCACACAAGGAAGAAAATAAGTGGTTATAAGATGTAACCACACCATTAGGCTCAAGTCTCACTTGCTTGTGTTCTTAGCTCAAAAACATGATCCACAATATATATAATTCAAGCAAGTTCTATGAAAAAGTTTTCACTCAAATCAATTGAGGTGCCCTATAGATAGAAATCCTTGAAAAATTTCATTATTTTGACTAAGCTTATTGTGTATATATATGCAAAATTAAGAAAATACAAGTAAAAATCCTGAAAACCTAGAATGAAATGCAAAAGTGTTGAGATTAGATTTTTGTCACCCAAAATCACCGATTGGTCGGACGACCTCCCCACACTTAAAAGTTTGCACCGTCCTCGGTGCACCTCAAAGATGAGTAAGGGGTACGACGACTCTTCGGGTTGCTGCGTGTTCTTAGTCTTGCTTCCATGTTTGCTTGTGGTGCATTCATAATGAAAAACAAAAATATAACACCATAAGATGAGAAGATATAAAAGCAAGGAAGCATACATTGTTAGAGTGAGGTAAATCACTAGAATTGAGTGGTTGATTAGTGTGACATTAATGACAAATAAGTATGTGAATTCTAAATTGCGCGGCTTTTAGAACACACATTAGCATAAAAAGGCGATGTCACAAAAGAAGTATACACCTCACTTATCCTAGTGTGCTTGAGATGCTTTAAGTAAACTTGTAAGGTAAAACAAGCATTAAAGAAGCATGAAAGCATTCAAGCTAAAGCATATGGATGCATATAATCATGAAACACCATGCACTAAGGTAAATGCACAACATCATCCATCAAGAGATTGCCTAATCACAAAATAAGGCTCAAATCACATGGTGGCCAAATCATGTAATTCAAGAAGAGTCACAAGCTCGAAGGCAATTCTCATCACTTGGCATTCTTAAAAGGTGAGCATGAAAAACTCAAAACCAAGTAGCAAAATATAACCTCAACAATAGAATCCAACAAAGATTATAAACATAACGATGTTAAGATAACATCCCCTTTTTAATACTCAGTAGCAATTAATGGTAAACAAGAATAACAATCCAACACTTGCGATGAAAAAGAGAAAACGAAATGAAAACTAACTAAAACTAACTAACTAATCAACTAACTAACTAACTAAAATAAATGGTTAACAATGGTGTTTGGGAGTGTTAGATGGGGGTAGAAGAAGGGAAGAAGGAAGGAGAAGGAAAGAAATGGAAGGAGGAGAAGAAAAAAATGTAATGAAGGAAGGGCATCCGCGCGTACGCGCGCATGGTGCGCGCGCGTCGATGGCATATTTCGAGAGTTGTGCGTACGCGGCATGTGCGTGTACGCGCGAGTGGGGTTGTGCCAAAGGCACAACGTTGGCGCAGCGCATGCACAACTCTATGGAAAATGTATGGAATGTGGAACTTCTCAATCCACGCGTGCGCGTGCATGGCGCGCGCGCGTGGATGGTCCAAAACGCTTGATGCATGTGTACGCGTGTATTGCATGCACGCATGGATGGTGCTCTATTTTCAAAAATTTTCTATGTTTTTGCACCAATCCAAGCATTCCAAACCTCCAAACAGCTACCAAAACACCTTAAAACCTTATTTAACATACTAAACTATCAATTATACTCAACTAACTAAACAAAATATGAAATCAACTAAATTCTACACTATTTACAAAAGAGAAAATGAAAAGATGTTACCATGGTGGGGGTGTCTCCCACCTAGCACTTTTGTTTATTGTCCTTAAGTTGGACTTATGGGGAGCTCCTCATCAAGGTGGCTTGTGCTTGTATTCATCTTGGAACTCCCACCAATGCTTGGTTCTCCATTGTGCCCCAAGATTTCCTATGAGTTGAGCCAAGTGTTGATGGAGTTCTTCACAAGCTTGGGGCTCCCAAAGTTGGTACTCTTTTTCTAATCCGGGATCCCACACTTTATTTTCACACCCGTCTTGAAGTTGATCATCATTATTAATCCATCCGGGTGGTAAGCAAGATGAATTCTCAAAGAAATGACCAAACATCATCCTAGACCTAAGTAATCTAGCTCTATACCAACTCATGCTATTAAGCTTTGAACATGTAACCATAATGATCCTAGAATGATGTTTCCAACCACTAACCATCTCCCTTTTTCTCTTAAAGCCACAAATATGTCTAAGTTGACCATCCGTCTCAAGCAAACCATATTCAAGTGGGATAATTAAGCTTAGAGATGAGAGATTTACCCACTTGAATGAAAGAATAGATGGTGATGGCTTGGGGAGATGTATCTCCAATGTGCTTGTAAGCTCTACTCCCTTGTGTTCTTCCTTGTCAACTTCCACCTCTTCATAAAATTCTTTGATTTCAATCCTTTGCTTATTATTTTCATCCAACTCTTCTCTATCACTCAAATCATAAATGGGAGGTTGAAAGAAATCTACCTCCACATCACTTTCAAATTCATTGGGAGAAGGTTTTTCAAATTCAAAGGATTCTTCACCAAGAAGATTGGATGCATGATCTTCATCACCAAGGGAACTCAATTCTTGCTTCATTCTCTCCAAGTCTTCATATAGAATATGCCTCGGAGGTTGTGCACATTCCTCCTCAACATCAAATTTACTCTTCTTGGAGGGATTTTCTTTGATTTTAGCTTCCCATGGAAGTTTCGCATCTCCTAAGTCTTCAACCACTTCTTCCTTTTCTTCAATAATCATAGGCTTCTCCAATTGTTCTAATACAAAGTGGCATTCCTCATTTTCCACCGGAGTTTCCAATCTCTCCTTCATGCTATGCTCTTTAATCGATTCTCCACATGTGACCATGGGAGTGCTTTGAGTGCTCAAGCATTGGGAGGCTAAAATGCTTACTACCTTGGTCAAGGTAGCCATAAATTCTAGTGTCTCCCTTTGCATTTTTCCTTGCCCTTAAAGTATAAGGCTAAGGATTTCATCCATTGAGGATTGGAGTGGATAAGGGGATTCATTATCTTGGAGAAAGGGTTCATTATAGGAAGGTGATTCTTCTTGGTAAGGTGGTGGTGTGTATTGAGGTGGTTTTTGGGAGTAGCAATCTTAGAATTGTGGTTCCATGTATGGCTCATATGGTTCAAAAGGAGGTTGGTTTGGTGGGTAAGGATCATGGTCATATGGAGGTGTTTGTTGAAAATAGGCTTGTGAGTGTGGTTGAGGTTCATGTTGAGGATATGACTTATAGGCATATGGTGGTGGTTCTTGAAAATCACAAGGAGATTCACCATAGCCATTTGATTGGTATGCATCATAGAATAGCTCTTCTTCATAGTGCATCGGTGGGGGTTGCTGCCATAAGGATTGATCATAAGCATATGGCTCTTCCCACTTTTGATTATCCCATTCTTGATACACATTCTCATCAAAGTTCCCATTACCTACAACATAGTTGTAACTACACTCATAGCCAAAGTGAGAATTCATAATGAAAAGAGAAAATAAAATTCAAAAGCTAATAGAAATCTAGAGAAACAAAATTTTACAACTAGCAAGTAAAGCAAAAGGCAATATATTCACAATATTCACATATATACAATAACCAATAACACAACACCATTGCAACTCCCCGGCAACGGTGCCATTTTGATGATTAGATTTTTGATGGTTTAGAATTTCACAAATGAATTCTCGTTGCAAGTATAGTTCCTAAACCAAACAATAATCTTTTCATACAAAAAGTTGTTTGTCACTAAAACAAAACCCTAAATTTATAAACCAAAGTATTGAACCTCGGGTCGTTCTCCCTAGGAATTGTAATGAAGTGTCTTGTTATTGGTTGTGAGTTATTTTTGGGGTTTTAATTAGAAACATGAAAGATAAATGGCAAAAAGTAAACTAATGGCTAAAAAGGTCTTGGCGAGGGTTGGTGGTCAAAGATCTATACCCTAATCACTAACCACAATATGAGAATTGGCAAGGATTAATCTCACTAAATCATCCTCTAACTAATGGTAAAGGAAAGTTGAATGAGATATATCAATCCAAGTCCATAGATCCTAACTCTCCACTAATTCAATTAGTGAGAACTAGAGTCAATGGCTCCCAATCATCAATCACTTGGACATTAGTAACTCAAGAGGTCCTAAGTTACCTTTCCAAGCCAAGAGTATAAAATTCTACTCTAAAATCCAACAAAACATTTCATCAAACACTTGGAATGCATAAAAGGAAAGCATAGTAAATCAACAACAAGAACAAAATCTAACAACAATTATTGCAAAGAGTTAACAACAACAAATCAAAAGGAACACAATTATTATGATTTACCTTAAATTGAATTGGAAGAAAGTAGAAGGAACAATACTAGATCTACAACAAAATAAAAGAACAACATAAAGGAATTACAACAAAAGAATGGAAGAAGAATGAATGTAACTACAAAGAATTGAGAAGTAGAAGAAGATGAAAGCGTGAATTAAAACCTAGATCTAAGAACTAAACCTAATCCTAATCCTAATTCTAGAGAGAAGAGAGAACTTCTCTCTCTAAAACTAACTCTAAACTAATCCTAATGAGTGTGAATGATTAGAATCCCCCTTTGCTCTTCAATCCTTGGCTTTAAATAGCAGTTTAGGCGCCAAAGTTGGTTGGGATTGGGCCCCACAACCCTTGAGAATTCGTTAGGTGCGTTTTCATTAAAAGATCATATATCAGCACCGACGCGTACGCGCATAGCACGTGTACGCGTCCATGGGCCATTTCGCAAGGTGCGCGCGCGTGTCCATGGGTGAGTTCAACTTCTTTGACTTTTCATGATATCTCCACTTTGCATGCTTTCCTCTTCACTCCTTTGATCCATTCCTAGCCTTTTCAATCTGAAATCACTAACAAACACATCAAGGCATCTAGTGGAATCAAAGGGAGATTAAAATCGTCAAGTTAAAGGCCTAAAAAGCATGTTTTCACATCTAAGCACAAATAAAGAGACAATCACAAAATCATGCTAATTCATTGAATAAATGTGGGTAAAAGGTATTAAAATCTCCTAAAATCAATACAAGATAAGCCCTAAAAATGGGGTTTATCACCGATTCCCGTTCCATCTGGACACTTAGATTTCCACCTTTCAAGGTTTCCAAAGCCTCAATAACAGATTTCCAAGAACCAAGTTCCTTTCTAAGCTTTCCAAAACCACCAATCAAGCTCCAATACACATATACATAAAGCCTAAGCCATAATATCACATCAAAACACAATAACTCAATACCCAATACCTAAATTTCAACATTCTTACTAGGGTTTGAGGTATCTTACCTTACCCAAGGATCAAGGTAGGAAGAACAAGCCTTCCCCTCAAGCTAATTAGATCCTATAACACAAAGGAGCTCAAAATCTCAGCATTTTGCCTAAGAAACTCGAAAATCAAGGCTGGAAATTCAAAGAAAAAAATGTGGCTTACCTCAAGATTGCTTGTATGGATTTTGTAGAGCTCGACGCCGCGGTTGCGTGGCCGCAAATGGTGCGTTAATCAGAGCTCCGGATCAAAAGTTATCAACCATGGAAGTTAGAAGTGAATAGGAACAAGGGTTTTCAATCTTCCCCCTTTCCCTTTCTTTGTGCAGTGTGTGTGTGTTGTTTTGGGGAGAAGAGAGCTGAGCTCCCATTAATAAATGAGGCTTGGCTGGGCCCTTGGGCCCAACTTGGGTCTGGTTGGGCCGATTTGGCCCGTTTGGCCCAATCTTGGGCCGTTTTCTTTAAAATTGGTGTCGAAATTCTCATTTTAAATTTCTCTACCACATTAAACCATAAAAACCTCATTCCTCACTTTCTAGAATATATTTTAATTTATGGTTAATTAGCCATAAATTAACCGGGTTTTACATTCTATCCACATAAATTGGGAATTTTGCCCACAAAATTCGAATCTAGTTACCTGAAAATAGGTGTGGGTAGTCTGCTCGCGTCTCTGATTCAAGCTCCCAGGTGTGCTCCCCAACATCAGCTCGACTCGAGGCAACTTTCACTAATAGAACATCTTTTCTGCGTAACTTCTTAATACTCTTGTCATCAATCCTGACAGGGGTCACCAGTAGAGTCAAGTCTTTCTTTAACTGAACTGATTCAGGTTCTAACACATGGCTAGCATTAGGAGTATACTTCTGAAGCTGCGACACATGAAACACGTCGTGCAGGTTTGAAAGGTGAGGCGGTAGAGTCATCCGATATGCCACCGGTCCAACTCTCTCAAGAATCTAAAATGGACCGATGTATTAGGGGTTTAACTTTTTCATCTTAATCGCTCTGCCTACTCCTGTTATTGGAGTAACATTAAGGAAAGCATGGTCTCCTTCCTCAAACTCTAAGGGCTTTCGCCTCTGATCAGCATAACTTTTCTAACAGCTCTAAGTAGTGAGCATCCTATCTTCGATTTCCTTAACTTGCTTGGTAGTCTCAGCTATCAATTCCGGCCCTAACAATCTCGTTTCCCTGGCCTCATACCAGCATAGCAAAGATTGATATTTCCTCCCATATAGAACCTCATACGGAGCCATTCTGATGCTCGCATGGTAGCTATTATTGTACGCAAACTCCACTAGCGGCATATACCTATCCCAGCTTGCCGGTTAATCTAGAATGCAAGCCCTCAACATATCTTCTAGGATTTGGATTCTCCTCTCAGATTGACCATCGGTTTGAGGATGGTAAGCTGTACTTAAGCTCAAGCGGGTTCCAAAAGTTTGGTGTTTTATTGTTAATTTTTCTTCAATTTTCGAAAATTTAGTGAAGTTTTCTAAAAATTTTAAGTTTGGTGTTCTTTCTTTTGTTCTTGTGTTCTTGTGAATCTTCAAGGTGTTCTTGAGTTTTTCTTGTGTTTTGATCTTAAAATTTTTAAGTTTGGTGTTTCTTGGTGTTTTCCCTCCAAAATTTTCGAAAATAAGGAGCATTAGATCTAAAAATTTTAAGTCTTGTGTCTTCTGTGTGTTTTTCTCTTTCATCATAAAATTCAAAATTCAAAAAAATATCTTTTCTAACTAATTTTGAACTATTTTTTCGAAATTTTTTTTATAAAAATTCAGATTTCAATTTTAAAATTTTTCAATTCTTATCTTTTTAAGTTAAAAAAAAATTTATCTATTTCAAAAATATCCTAACCACTTTCTCTCTCCTCACTTTTTCAAAAATTTTCATAAAATATTTTCAAATTCTTATTAAATTTTTTTATTTTAATTTTCTTATTTTATCTCATTTTTATTTTGGTTTTTATTTTATTTCGAATTTTTTTTTATTTATAAAATAAAAATTTAAATCCACATTACCCCTTTACTCCAACATGGACATAAGCGGAAATAAACAGTCCAGAAGGACTCTGGGGTCATATGCTAACCCCACTACTGCTTCATATGGGAGTAGTATATGTATACCCTCCATTGGAGTTAGTAGCTTTGAGTTGAATCCTCAGCTCATTATCATGGTGCAGCAAAACTGCCAGTATTCTGGTCTTCCACATGAAGAACCTACAGAGTTTCTGGCACAATTTTTACAAATTACTGACACAGTACATGATAAAGAAGTAGATCAGGATATCTACAGACTATTACTGTTTCCATTCGCTGTAAAAGATCAAGCTAAGAGGTGGTTGAATAACCAACCTAAGAATAGCATAAGGACATGGAAACAGCTGTCAGAAAAATTCCTGAATCAATATTTTCCTCCAAAATGGATGACACAGTTGAGGCTAAGCATCCAAGGCTTCAAACAAGGAGATAATGAATCCCTTTATGATGCCTGGGAGAGATATAGAGAAATGCTAAGAAAATGCCCCTCTGAAATGTTTTCAGAGTGGGTGCAATTAGACATCTTCTACTATGGGCTTACAGAAAAAGCTCAGATTTCTCTAGATCACTCAAGAGCTTATTGATACAGTTGCCAGAAATCAGCATCTGTACCTAAGCAGTGAATCTTTCATGAAAGAAGAAGCTAAAATAGTAACTGCTGAACTCAGTCCTGTAGACCAGGCTAATGAATTCAATCAGCAATTAGACTTTCTAACTCAGCAGCTAGCCGAATTCAAGGAAATACTACAGGAAACAAGAATGGCTAACAGGAATATGGAAGTATAGTTAAAGCAAACAAAAAAGCAACTGTCAAAATAAATAACAGAAGAATGCCAAGCAGTTCAATTAAGAAGTGGAAAAACATTAAATACCTCACTTCAAAGCAGTAGAAAGCCAAGAAATGAACAAATGGCTACTCAAAATCCCTCTGAGGACAATCAGAGCCCAGAGAGGAATAATACTGGCGCTGAACGCCCAGACCATGCTCATTCCTGGCGTTCAACGCCAGAAACAAGCATGAATCCGGCGTTGAACGCCCAAAGAGAGCACAGTTCTGGCGTTCAGACGCCAGTAACAGATAAGGAGTTGGCGTCTAACACCACTCCAGCTTCCACCCCTAGAATTCAAACGCCAGTGGGGGATCAGTCACATACAAGTGCTGATAACAACCCTTCTAAAAAGGCTTCCCATCCACATCTGTAGGCAATAAACCTACAGCAACTAAGGTTGAGGAATACAAAGCCAAAATGCCTTATCCTCAAAAACTCTACCAAGCGGAACAGGATAAGCAATATGCCCGCTTTGCAGACTATCTCAGGACTCTTGAAATAAAGATTCCGTTTGCAGAAGCACTTGAGCAAATACCAGCTTATGCTAAGTTCATGAAAGAGATCTTAAGTCATAAGAAGGATTGGAGGGAAACTAAAAAAGTTTACCTCACTGAAGAATGCAGTGCAGTCATTCTGAAAAGCTTACCTGAGAAGCTTAAAGATCCCAGGAGCTTTATGATACCATGCACATTAGAGGGTAATTGTACCAAGCAGGCTCTATGTGATCTTGGGGCAAGTATCAACTTAATACCTGCATCTATTATCACAAAGCTTGGTTTAACTGAAGAAGTCAAACCAACCCGGATATGTCTTCAACTTGCTGATGGCTCCATTAAATACCCATCAGGCGTGATTGAAGACATGATTGTCAAGGTTGGGCAATTTGCCTTTCCCACTGACTTTGTAGTGTTGGAAATGGAGGAGCACAAGTGTGCAACTCTCATTCTAGGAAGACCTTTCCTAGCAAGTAGACGAACCCTGATTGATGTCCAAAAAGGGGAGGTGACCCTGATAGTCAATGAGGATGAGTTTAAACTGAATGCTATCAAAGCTATGCAGCATCCAGACACATCAAAATACTGCCCAAAGCCATGCAACATCCAGACACCCCAGATGACTGCATGAGTGTTGATATCATTGACTCTCTGGTAAGAGAGGTCAATATGGCTGAGAATCTCGAATCAGAGCTAGAGGACATCTTTAAAGATGTTCAGCCTGATTTGGAGGAATCAAAGAGAATAATAGAACCTCTGAAAATCCCTCAGAAAAAGGAGAAACCTCCCAAATCCGAGCTCAAACCATTACCACCATCCCTGAAATATGTATTTTTGGGAGAAGGTGATACCTTTCCTGTAATCATAAGCTCTACCTTAGAGCCACAGGAAGAGGAAGCACTAATTCAAGTGCTAAGGACACACAAGACAGCTCTTGGGTAGTCCATCAGTGATCTTAAGGGCATTAGCCCAGCCAGATGCATGCACAAGATCCTATTAGAGGGTGACGCCAAGCCAGTGGTCCAACCACAAAGGCGGCTGAATCCAGCCATGAAGGAAGTTGTGCAGAAGGAGGTCGCTAAATTACTAGAGGCTGGGATTATTTATCC
>NC_029772.3:81853870-81855476 GCF_000817695.3 Arachis duranensis
AAGCAGGATTCAAAGCCCAGGCTCATAAGATGGGTGTTGCTTCTGCAAGAGTTTGATATAGAAATAAGAGACAGAAAAGGAACAGAGAATCAAGTAGCTGATCACCTGTCCCGGATAGAACCAGTAGCAGGAGCATCCCTCCCTCCTACTGAGATCTCTGAAACCTTTCCGGATGAGCAATTGTTTGCTGTTCAGGAAGCTCTGTGGTTTGCAGACATTGCAAACTATAAGACATAAGGTTCTCCTTTTGTAACCATGGAGAGGAAGCATGAAAAGCTTCCCTCACTGCAAAGTCAACCAAAGCCCCCACAGTCCAACACTAAGTTTGGTGTTGGGAGGCCACAACCAAACTCTAAGTTTGGTGTTGAACCCCCACATTCAAACTCTAAGTTTGATGTTGGGAGGTCCCAACCTTGCTCTGATTATCTGTGAGACTCCCTCAGAGCTCACTGTCCAGCTAAGGACAATAAAGAAGCGCTTGCTGGGAGGCAACCCAGCCATTCACAAAAGGTATATGTCAAAGTATCTTCAAAAGGTAAAATAGCAATTGATTGGATTCACAGAGTTACAAGGGAATTTGGAAGCTCACTGGCATGAAAAAGCCAGTAAGAAACATTTTGGGCGTTGAACGCCCAAAAGAAGCACCCACTGGGCGTTCAACGCCAATAAGGGTAGCCATCTGGGCGTTAAACGCCAGAAAGGAGCATCTTCTGGGCGTTGAACGCCAGAAAGAAGCACCTTCTGGGCGTTTAATGCCAGATTGACAGCGTCCTGGGTGTTCAGAAAAACGCCCAGTGACAAAGGACTTCCTGGCGTTCAACGCCAGAAAGAAGCAATAGCTGGGCATTGAACGCCCAGGAGAAGCAGCAATTGGGCGTTAAACGCCCAAAACAAGCAGCATTTGGGCGTTTAACGCCAGAATGGTGGGGAGGAGGTAAAATTCGTTTTTCTTCACAAATTTTCTAATTTTTATGTTTCAATTCATAATTTCTTGTATAAA
The DNA here is from genome assembly GCF_000817695.3 of Arachis duranensis. Classification (NCBI taxonomy): domain Eukaryota; kingdom Viridiplantae; phylum Streptophyta; class Magnoliopsida; order Fabales; family Fabaceae; genus Arachis; species Arachis duranensis. The sequence continues at coordinate 81,854,871 of NC_029772.3, forward strand.
CATGTGTTAAAATATCATCCTTCAATTCCAAAAATTTTAATCCTAATTTCTAAAACCACTAATTTCTAAAATCCCTTTTTTCAAAAATGTCAAATGTATCTTAATTCATAAACACAAATCTTTTTCCAATCCATATCTTTTTCAAATCTTTTTCAACTCATCATATCTTTTGAATTTCGAAATTGCCTCTCCCTCTATTCCTCTCCTTTCCTTTCTTTTGCTTGAGGACAAGCAAACCTCTAAGTTTGGTGTGAGTTGCCATGATCACTGAGCTAAAACTCATCAAGATCATGGCACCTAAGGGAACAGGAAGAGCAAGGATGTGAACTGAACGAACTAAAGCGTCAGAAGCTATTCCTTGAAGGACCAAGCACCCCACAGACTAGAGGAACATCCACTTCCCAAAATACAGGTTGTTGTTCTAATTTTAAGCTTTAACTCTGTGATAGTATTTTTTAGAAATTTACCTTAGAAGTTATATAGGAGTAGTAGTAATTAGTATCTCTATTTTGATTTTATCTCCAATTAAGCTATAATTTATTTTTCTCATCATTATCAAACATGAATAAATTAGTAGATTCTTAGAATAAAGAGGCAATAATTTTT
>NC_029772.3:81855592-81883296 GCF_000817695.3 Arachis duranensis
TATTGATAATCTGAAAAATCATGAAATTGATTTTTGAAGCAAGAAAAAGCAGTGAAAATCAAGCTTGCGAAAAAAAAGTGAAAAAAAATTAATTACAAGGAATCATTGGATCAAGAAAGGGAATAAAAGCCAACAGCCCTTTAAAACCAAAAGGCAAGGGTGAAAAGGATCCAAGGCTTTGAGCATCAGTGGATAGGAGGGCCCAAGAAAATAGTTCTAGGCCTAAGCGGCTAATCAAGCTGTCCCTAACCATGTGCTTGTGGTATGCATGTCCAAGTGAAAAACTTGAGACTGAGTGGTTAAAGTCGTGATCCAAAGCAAAAAGAGTGTGCTTAAGAGCTCTGGACACCTCTAACTGGGGACTTTAGCAAAGCTGAGTCACAATCTGAAAAGGTTCACCCAGTCATGTGTCTGTCCATTTATGTATCCGGTGGTAATACTGGAAAACAAAGTGCTTAGGGCCACGGCCAAGACTCATAAAGTAACTGTGTTTAAGAATCAACATACTACACTAGGAGAATCAATAATACTATCTAAATTCTTAGTTCCTATGGATGCCAATCATTCTGAATTTCAAGGGATAAAGGGAGATGCCAAAACTGTTCAGAAACAAAAAGCTACTAGCCCCGCTCATCTAAATTGGAATCTGAGCTTCACTTAAAACTCGGAGATTTTATTACTCCTTAAATTATTTTTATCCTATTTTATTCATCTAGTTGCTTGGGGACAAGCAACAGTTTAAGTTTGGTGTTGTGATGAGCGGATATTTTATACGCTTTTTGGGGGTAATTTCATGTAGATTTTAGCATGTTTTAATTAGTTTTTAGTAGAATATTATTAGTTTTTAGACAAAAATCATATTTCTGGACTTTACTATGAGTTTGTGTGTTTTTCTGTGATTTCAGGTATTTTCTGGCTGAAATTGTGGGAGCTGAGCAAAAATCTGAGTTAGGCTGAAAAAGGACTGATTTCAGGTATTTTCTGCTGGATTCTGATCTCCCTGCACTCGAAATGGATTTTCTGGAGCTACAGGAGTCCAATTGGCGCGCTCTCAACGGCGTTGGAAAGTAGACATCCAGGGCTTTCCAGAAATATATAATAGTCCATACTTTGCGCGAAGATAGACGACGTAAACTGGCGTTCAACGCCAGTATCATGCTGCTGTCTGGCGTCCCGCGCCAGAAACAGGTTACAAGCTGGAGTTCAACGCCAAAAACAGGTTACAACCTGGCGTTGAACGCCCAAAACAGCCCCAGGCACGTGAGAAGCTTAAGTCTCAGCCCCAGCACACACCAAGTGGGCCCCAGAAGTGGATTTCTGCACTATCTATCATAGTTTACCCATTTTCTGTAAACCTAGGTTACTAGTTTACTATTTAAACAACTTTTAGAGATTTACTTTGCACCTCATGACATTTTCAGATCTGAATTACATACTTTGTGACGGCATGAGTCTCTAAACTCCATTGTTGGGGGTGAGGAGCTCTGCAGCGTCTCAATGAATTAATGCAATTGTTTCTATTTCTCCATTTGTCTCGATGAATTAATACAATTCCTTTGTTTTCCATTCAAACACGCTTGTTCTTATCTAAGATGTTCATTCGCGCTTAATTATGGAGAAGGTGATGATCTGTGACACTCATCACCTTCCTTAATCCATGAACGTATGCCTGACAACCACCTCCGTTCTACATCAGATTGAATGAGTATCTCTTAGATTCCTTAATCAGAATCTTCGTGGTATAAGCCGGATTGATGGCGGCATTCATGAGAATCCGAAAAGTCTAAACCTTGTCTGTGGTATTCCAAGTAGGATTCTGGGATTGAATGACTGTGACGAGCTTCAAACTCCTGAAGGCTGGGCGTGATGACAAACGCAAAAGAATCAAGGGATTGCATTAGTGACAGACGCAAAAGAATCATTGGATTCTATTCCAACCTGATTGAGGACCGACAGATGATTAGCCGTGCTGTGACAGAGCATAGGAACGTTTTCACTGAGAGGATGGGAAGTAGCCATTGACAGCGGTGACACCCTACATAGAGCTTGCCATGGAAGGAACCTTGCGTGTGGGAAAAGGATTTCAAGGAAAAGTTAAAATTCAGAGGACAAAGCATCTCCAAAACTCCAACATATTCTCCATTATTAAAGTAACAACTATTTATTTTATGCCCTTTTTACTTTATACGAGGCTAAAGAACCTATTGGTATCCTGACTAAGATTAATAAAATAAACATAGCTTGCTTCAATCCAACAATCTCCGTGGGATTCGACCCTTACTTACGTAAGGTATTACTTGGACGACCCAGTGCACTTGCTGGTTAGTTGTGCGGATTGCAAAAAGTGTGATTGCAATTTCGTGCACCATTTTCCAAGAAATTTTGAGTTTGAGAAATAGGAAAATAAATAAGAGAATTTATGTAATTTAAATAAAGATCTTGACTGGGAGAAGATTAATTGGAAGTTCTATCCTTGTTGGATTTTTCTCAAGATTAATTGTTTCTACTTAGTTATCCTTTACTAAATAAAGGAAAGTCAAGTAAGTTGGGAGTCAACTTCTATTCACAAGTTCTAATCCTCTCCCTTGGGAAGGATTAGCGTTAGTGACTAGAGAGTCAACCAACAATAAACCCAATTACAATTTGACTCTTGAATATTCCAACTCAAGGTTCTCCTTTTAATCAACTCCCAATCAAGTTGCGGAACTACTCCATTATTATGAACGTAGACTTCACAAAATTAAAAGGGAAAATAAAGAAAGACATGATAGACAATAATAAAAAAGATCAATTAAAAATAAAAATAGTTCTTATATTAATAAACTCTAAAAATAATCCAATTGTAACTCTGGACAAATTAAGGATATGAAAGAGTAAGTAAAAAGTAAGAAAACAAACTAGAATGACGAAGTCTTGGCGGAGGTAACAACTCTTCTCAATATCCAAATCCAAAAGCAAATAAAATTCTAAGAACTATGAATGTGTAGAGAGAAAACCTAGAGGAGGAGTAAAATCCGATCTAAAAACTAAAAACTATCCTAATGAGAATCTCCCCCGAGTCTCTGCATGTTTCCCGGCTTTAGTCTGTGTTTCTGGGCCAAAAACTGGGTCAAAATGTGGCCCAAAATTGCCCCCGGCAATTTCTGTAAATTCTGTAGATCACCCATGTCACGCGTACGCGTCGTCCACGCGATTGCGTCATCCAGCGTTTTTTCTCGTCACGCGTACGCGTCATCTACGCGTTCGTGTCATCCGTGCAGATTTCAATCAAAGCGTTTGCGTCAGGCACGCAAATGTGTCACTGCGATTTTCTCCATTTTGCGCGGTCGCGTGAGCCATGCGTCCGCGTCGGTGTTCGCTGGTCATCTCCTTGATTTCTTGTGTTCCTTCCATTTTTACAAGCTTCCTTTCCATTCTCTAAGCCATTCCTTCCTTATAAACCCTGAAACACTTAACACACGGATCACAACATCGAATGGTATAAAAGAAAATTAAAATACACAATAAAAAGATCTCTATGAAGTAAGTTTTCAACCATAGAATAACTTTGGAAAGGAATTGTAATATCATGCTAATCACATGAATAAGTGGGTAAAGACATGATAAAACCACTCAATTAAACACAATATAAATCATAAAATAATGGTTTATCAACCTCCCCACACTTAAACATTAGCATGTCCTCATGCTTAGTTCAAGGAGATAAAATAAATGAGTAGGGGGAATGTAAGACTCATGCAATGCAATGCATCCTATATATATATATATGAATGCAACTATATGATTTTGTCTACTTGGTTTAAAGCAAATAAGTTCTTTAAGACAAACATAAATTAAATTCCACTAATTCAAGTCATACAGTAAGAACAGGTAAACTTGTAAGAAGACAGCTCATAAAAGCAGGGAACATAGGATCAAGCATTGAACCCTCACTGATGGTGTATGTGCACTCTAATCTCTCTAGTGTATAGGTTAATCACTCTATTCTTCTCTAATCATGCTTTCTAAACTTTGTTCTTTTCCTAACCAATCAACAATATTTAATGTACCAATGCAAACATCATGAGGTCTTTTCGAGGTTGTAATGGGGCTAAGGTAAGGGTAAGGGTATATATATATAAGGCTAAGTGAGCTAAAATATGAATCTTTAAATAACCTAAGCTCTCACCTAGTATACATACACTCTATATAACTTAGAATCGTGCCTAGCTACCCAAAATTTCTCACTTTGCATGCTCTCACCTAGTATACATACACTCTATATAACTTAGAATCGTGCCTAGCTACCCAAAATTTCTCACTTTGCATTACATACTCATGTATCAACTTTCTTTTAATTTTTTTTTCACATGTGCATTGATTTTGGAACTTAACTCAATTTAGAATTGGGGTAATTTTTATCCCCTTAATTATTTACTTATTTAACGAATTTTTTTAATTAGTAAAAGTAAAATTAACATATCAATGCACATGGATTTTTAATTTTCTGTTTTACATGAGTAGGCACCTAAATTCCCAATATTTTATTAAAGACATAACATATTCCCTTATTAACCCATGTTCCCACAATTTTTCCCATACTTAATTTAACACAATCTTTATCTTAAGCTAACCAAAGATTCAATTTGGGATTTTTAATTATTTTTCTACTTAAGGCTAGTGATGTGGTAAAATATAGAACAAATGGGGATTAATAGGCTCAAAGTGGCTGACAAGGGTGATTTAAAGGGTATGCTTATTTGGGATAAGTGAGCTAAACAAGTGATGGCCTCAATCATATGCATGCGTATAACACATTAAACATTGGACATATAGGATGAAACAAAATATAGATTACAATCAAAGAGAAGTAAACGCACAAGAATAAAATATTTGTGGTTAAATAATGTAACCATGTGATTAGGCTCAAAATCTCGCGGGTTGTGTGTTCTTAGCTTTTTAAACTATGTTCCAAATACAACTTCAAACAAATTTAACATAAAAGTTTTGATTTAAATTAGTGAAATTTTTTTCAAAAATAGGGTCTTAAAAAGAAACTTATTATTTTTTAACCAAATAGAACATGCATGCAAATAACCTATTATTAGACAATCTATCATATCATAATCAAAGGAAAAATAACTAAATATCCTACTTTATTGATGTTAGGGAAGAGAAGTTACCTCCGGAAGTCAGGTACTGACCGACCTCCCCACACTTAAGGCTTTGCACCGTCCCTGGTGCCATTTGTCAGGAGCAAAAGGGGGCTAGTAGCAGTATCTCTACAATCGGGACCGTCATGGCTCCCTGTGCTTGTAAATGAAGTGGAGTCCGAAGTGTTTGGGTCTTTGTCAGGTCTGTGGTTTCCCATAAGCAGCTCCTTGAGGTATGTGAATCGGCGCTGGTTACGGCGCTCCCTTAGCTTTGCTTTTTGTTCTTGCCGATCCAACCTTTCAAGTATCTGATGGAGCAGTTGATTTGTTGTAGGTGCTTGTGGTATGGAAGGAGGAATGTTTTCGGCCTGTTTTGCAGGTTGGTTGGTAGTGGCTGCTGGAGGTCTGATATATTTCCCGTTAGGGATGTACTGATCACTCCGTGGAAGCATGGCTCTGGATAGTTCAACTTCTAAGATGGTGGGGTTCAATCTTCTTTGAGGCTAATGGACAGGCTTTGCTCATTCTTCTAAGAATATTCTGTGTTCACAAACTTGAGGGCTGATGCCTACTATATTTGCCAAGCTCCATCCAATTGCTTTCTTATGCTTCCTTAACACACTAAGCAGTTGTTCTTCCTGTTGGGAAGTGAACTCCCTTGCAATGATAATTGGGAACTTTTGCTTATCCTCAAGGTGAGCATACTTGAAGTGTGAAGGAAGGGGTTTAATTCCAATTTTTGCTTATGGCTAGGCTCTGGACCTTCTGGAGCTAATGATAATGGCAAGGCATCCTCATTTTGTTCAGAGGATGTCCCCACACTTGGACCTTGCTCTATGTGCTTCTCTGCTATTTCCTCCTGGTGAACTGTAGCGATAGTTTCATCAATAATGTTGCACTTGAATACAGAATGATCTTCCGGAGGATTCTTCATAGCTTCATTCAGATTAAAGCTCACTGCTCAGTCGTCTATTTCAAAGGAATAGGTTCCTGAAAAGGCATCCAGCTTGAACTTCGAAGTCTTTAAGAATGGTCTTCCAAGTAGGATGGATGACGGCTTTCCCGAGTCATTTTGGGGCATCTCCAAGATATAGAAGTCAATAGAAAATGTGAGCCCCTTAATACTCACCAATACATCTTCAGCAATTCCAGCCACTGTAATAATGCTTTTATCTGCTAACACAAAACGAGCTGTCGACCTTTTTAAGGGAGTGAGCCTCAGAGCATCATATATAGACAAAGGCATTATACTAACACAAGCTCCTAAATCACACATACACTCAGAATATTACACCTCCAATGGTACAATTAACCATACATGGACCTGGATCACCACATTTTTTAGGTATACCTCCCATTAAAGCAGATATAGAACTACCTAAGGGAATATTTCTAATTCATTAATTTTATCTTTATGTATGCACAAATCTTTTAGAAACTTTGCATATTTAGGTACCTGCTGAATAACATCAAAAAGGGGGACAGTTACCTCAACCTTTTTGAATATTTCTACCATTTTGGGATAAAGTTCCATCTACTTTCTGGGCTTCCTTGCAAGTTGTGGGAAGGGAATAGGGAGGGCGTTGCTTGCAGCTTATGCATCCTTTGGTGTTTCATTATGTGGTTAAGCTACTTCTTCTTCAACTATATTCTGTACGTCATCTTCCTCTTCATCATCTTCCACTTCCACCACATCCTCAGCTGGGACGTGTACTGTTGAGGTTGGCTCCTCCTCGTTCCTCTCCTGCAATGTGGTTTCGGACCTCAAAGTGATGGCATTGATGCCACCCTTAGGATTAGTTAGGGGTTGAGAAGGAATTCCACTAGAGCTTGAAGGTTAATTGGTGGAACAAGGCGAGGAGTCTAACCGGGAGACAAGAGCTTGTAAAGTGGCAGTCAGACCATTTAAAGTAGAATTCAGCTGCGTATGCATGTCTTGTTGTCCTTGTGCGAGAGAGCGGAGCATCTCGTCATTTGATGAAGAATTAGAATAAGTGATCTGAGGAGCTTGTGGTTGGTTGTGCTGGGGTCCTAGAGGCTGTCTTAGGTGAGGTGCTCTGTAAGGTTGGTTCTGATTCTACTGTCTGTTGTTGTTACTGTTATTCCACCTCTGGTTTCCATTATTATCTCTGCCTCCTCTGTTGTAGTTGTCCCTTCAACCATGGTTAGAATTGCCTCTCCAACCTTGGTTGGAATTGTCCTGCCATCCATGGTTATGGTTGCCACCTTGGTTGTAGTTGCCACCTTGATTGTATCCTTGATTTGGGCGGTCATAGAAGTTGTAAGTGGCTGCCACAGTGTTGTCTTCCTGTTGGAGCTGCGGACATTCATCAGTGTAATGACTATAATCAGCACAGATCCCGCATAATCTTTTTGGAACCAACTATTGGCTTTGTTGGGGCGGGGGAGGCTGAGATTGTTGTGCTTGTTGTTGATTCAACTGCATCTGTTTCAGTAGGTTGGTCATTTCATATATACTCTGGGTCAGAGCAGTAGTCTCTTTGCTAGAGAAAACATTAACAATGGCTTTTGAGTGGCTGTGCCTATGCCTGTGATTCCTAGTGGACTCAGCTAAGTCACTGATCAATTGCCATCCTTCATCTTCAGTCTTGTACTTTTTCATAGAACCATTACTAGCACCTTCCAATGTGGTCTTATCCTGAGGCTTCATGCCTTGTGTGAAGTAGCTGATCAACACCATCTTGCCAATCATGTGATGAGGGCATGCGTCCAGGAGATTGTTGAAGCGCTCCCAATATTCATAGAGAGTCTCAGATTCACCTTGAATAATCATAGAAATTTCTTTCCTCAATCTATCAGTAACTTCAGCTGGAAAGTATTTTTCCAAAAATTCTCTTCTAAGCGTATCCTAGTTAGTAATAGTCACTTCAGGTTGAGTGTAGTACCATTCCCTCGCCTTTCCCTCAAGAGAAAACGGGAAGGCGGTTAACAGAATAGAAGTTTCATCTACACCATGATGCCTAACAGTAGAACAGGCTGTCTGGAAATCCCTAAGGTGCTTGATAGGTTCTTGAGTAGGTAAGCCATGAAACTTGGGCAACAAGTTGATTAGTGTAGTTTAGTTCAAAATCTACAGCCACTATTGGGTGATGCACTTGATACGGCTACAGTGTAAAATCTGGGGCTCCAGCTTCCTGGAGAGTAATCCTCCTAGGTGCTGCAATGTTACCTGCATGTGAATCAACTGAATCAGTAGTAAATGAGCTTGTTTCTTCCTTAAATGGCGGTTCAAATTCGCCCTCAGATAAGACTGGTGAATCGATAACAATCACTTCACCACCCTCAGAGGCTAACTGACGTCGAGCTCGCCTAATACGTGAAAGAGTTCTTTCAATTTCAAGATCAAATGTGGCTAAGCTCGGATCAGGCAGTGACCGCGTCATTCAATGAGAAAAACATAGAGCTCATCGTAATAAAACAAAATAAAAAAATGCAACTAAATAAATTCCAACCAATGAATTAGCACACTATTGCAACTCCCCGGCAACGGCACCAAAAATTGACGAAGGCAGAAATTGGCCGATTAAGAATTTAATGGAATAAATACATTGCAAGTACAGTTCTTAACCAGTGAAAATCCGCTTATCAATTTAAAAGGGTTGTCACAAAATTAGAATAAAAATACTGGGAGTATGAATCCAGGTCGTCTCCCAACGAGTTGACAAAAGAGTGCAGCTTATTGATAAGAGGTTTTCCAAGAAATTTTAAGTTTGAGAAATAGGAAAATAAATAAGAGAATTTATGTAATTTAAATAAAGATCTTGACCGGGAGAAGATTAATTGGAAGTTCTATCCTTGTTGGATTTTTCTCAAGATCAATTGATAATTGGTAGTTGTTTCCACTTAGTTATCCTTTACTGAATAAATGAAAGTCAAGTAAGTTGGGAGTCAACTTCTATTCACAAGTTCTAATCCTCTCCCTTGGGAAGGATTACCGTTAGTGACTAGAGAGTCAACCAACAATAAACCCAATTACAATTTGACTCTTGAGTATTCCAACTCAAGATTCTCATTTTAATCAACTCCCAATCAAGTTGGGGAACTACTCCATTATCATGAATGTAGACTTCACAAAATTAAAAGGGAAAATAAAGAAAGACATGATAAACAATAATAAAAAAGATCAATTAAAAATAAAAATAGTTCTTATATTAATAAACTCTAAAAATAATCCAATTGTAACTCTGGACAAATTAAGGATATGGAAGAGTAAGTAAAAAGTAAGAAAACAAACTAGAATGACGAAGTCTTGGCGGAGGTAACAACTTTTCTCAATATCCAAATCCAAAAGCAAATAAAATTCTAAGAACTATGAATGTGTAGAGAAAAAACCTAGAGAAGGAGTAAAATACGATCTAAAAACTAAAAACTATCCTGATGAGAATCTCCCCCGAGTCTCTGCATGTTCTCCGGCTTTAGTCTATGTTTTTGGGCCAAAAACTGGGTCAAAACGCGGCCCAAAATCGCCCCCAGTGATTTCTGTAAATTCTGTAGATCGCCCATGTCACGCGTACGCGTCGTCCACGCGATCGCGTCATCCATCATTTTTCCTCGCCACGCGTACGCGTCATCCACGCGTTTGCATCATCCGTGCAGATTTTAATCCATGCGTTCGTGTCAGGAACGTGAATGCGTCACTGCGATTTTCTCCATTTCGCGCGGTCGCGTGAGCCATGCGTCCGCCTCGGTGTTCGCTGGTCATCTCCTTGATTTCTTGTGTTCCTTCCATTTTTGCAAGCTTCCTCTCCATTCTCTAAGTCATTCCTGTCCTATAAAACCTGGAACACTTAACACACGGATCACAGCATCGAATGGTATAAAAGAGAATTAAAATACACAATAAAAAGATCTCTATGAAGTAAGTTTTCAACCATAGAACAACTTTGGAAAGGAATTGTAATATCATGCTAATCACATGAATAAGTGGGTAAAGACTTGATAAAACCACTCAATTAAACACAATATAAATCATAAAATAATGGTTTATCAGTCACAAATGGTCATTACATATTAATGGTATGCAAGGTAGTTAAAGATTCAACTGCTAATTTGCAATTACCTCGGGTCTGAGAATTAGATTCGGTTGCATTCCGGCATTTTCTATATCGACAATTCCAAGACATATGCCCTGGTCTCCTGCACCTGTAACATACGTCTAGTCCGGCCCTACATGGTCTGTTTGGATGGTATTCGGTGCATCTCGTGCACTTCAAATCTTCTAGGTGAGTACTAGTCTGCCCCTCTGAATCCTATCCCTAACGGTTGTCACCCATTTGATCATAGTTCCATTACTTAGAATGGGCAGCGACATAACGACTTATTTTGAAACTTTGGCTCCTAGGTGTAATCTTTCTCTTTTTCTTTGCGAAGGATTCCCATGATTACTCCTTGCTACCTCAGTCCTCCTTGAGCTTTCTCTTATTGTCTGACCCGTGTTAACTTGCTCCGAATAACCCACTGGTACTCCAGTACTCGGAACATTATCTCCAACTTCATATTTATTACCACCATCGTTGCCAGCTCCAGCTTTTGGTTCCATTCCATCCATCACTCGGATGGTCGCAGCAGCAATAGCACCAAGGGCAGCGACAACACTCGTCATTGCGGTCATGAAATCGGTTAAACTACCTACTGGTACGGTTACCTCATTAGCTCTCCGTCCTTGACCTCGATTACGCTCATGACCGTGCCCACGAGACGCCCTCTAGTTCTTATACACACCAAACAATCAATATCAAGTTGATCAGTCACAATATCGAAAGTCTAGTGCTTCAAAGTCCCAAATGCATGCTCATGAACATTTATGCCAGTCATATCAGTCAGATATTCTAATAGCACATAAGCACAGACATAGAGAATGCACAGAAGCATAGTCAGTCTGTCCCGCAGGCTCTACAGGAATGAACTGATCTGATACCATAATGTAACATACTACCACACAGAGTCTTATGCTTAAGTCATAAAACAGAGGTGGCGAGGTATTACGACCTCTAAAAAGAAAATATAGTACGTATAGTATTGCAAAAATGTTCATAACTAGGAGCCTTTGAAGAAAAGTGGGTAAATCAAAACCGACAAATCAAAAGCGCAACACTCCGAATGATAACGTAAACGAACAGTTAGAGATTAAGCTAAAGCGAAGAGATATACAAAAGAGTGCCAAAATACATATATCAAGACTCGGGACTCAGCTTGCGAAGATAACCGGTCCGAGCATACAGTATACATACATGTATAGTAAGGAAATTCCAAAAGACAACCCAAAAGACATTAAACAAATCCTGCTTCTCCAAAATAACCTCTAAAAGGAGTTACCAAATATATATATATTATATACAGTGGAGAATGTAAATATCTAGACAAGTATATAAGATCAAAATAAAATCCCCGAAAACTAAGGATATTTGCCAAAAGGAAGTCTCCAGCATGCCTCAGTGAGGAGCCTCACGTCCTGCATCTGAAAATCACAAAATCTGCATGGGTGAGAACCGGAGGTTCTCAACATGGTAACAGTGCCCAAATATCTAACATGTAATGTCCTAGGAAAGCCAAAGGCACTCCTAGAACTTCCAGATTATAACTAAAGCGTATAAACATAACTACACCATAACAAATATAAATAGGCGACTAACTTAAGGATCTTCAATCTAACTATTTATCCCCTTTCTAAATCCTGCAAACCTCCCAACTGCCAACAGTAGTGGAAAAGCAAACACAAGTATATCAAGCAAAGAATGCACAAGTAGGAAGTAGATAAGGCAACTAGGCAATTAGCAAGTAATGATGCAATCATTTAGGCATTCCAAACAAATCACATATAATGCATATGATGCATGCCTGTCCTAGTGGCTGATGAGTCTCATCTGTCGGTTATAAAGCCAACCCGACAAGTCCTGGTAGCTAACCATTGGACTGTCCCTCTGTCGCACATCCCTAACTCGAGTTATCCACAAACATAATTATAATATATAATCCAACACCTTCACTGGTGTATATTTATGGGAACGAGCTCATCCGGAACTTTCACAGTGTCCGGCCACACTTATGACATAGGGTCAGCAGAGTATCGAGTCTCCACCTGGAGCATGTAGTGGCTAGCCACTGCTTTCACCCAGGGAAACTTGTATCTCAGATAGGTGGAGTGCAAACAATCATAATATCAACAATTCAATTCAGCATATATGCATTAAATCACAGCCATACATTAATATTCATCTTAGCCATCCGGCTTTCAAATCATAGTACATAATTAGCCATAATCGCCATCATACACCGCCATTCGGCTCATAACATGCTCAGCCATTCGGTTTATCTTATATATACAACACTCCACCACCCTCCTCAACAACTCATATCACCATTATTAATCATATTCATCATAACATCCCTTTTCTTCTCCCACAAGTTACCCTCTCCCCTAGTTGCTCTCAATCACTAGGTGTTCTATACCAATTTAAGGTTTAAGGGATAAATTTGGGGGTTTATATGCATAAATAACATCTCGGAAGGTTACGAGCTTGTTGAAAATGTGACGATCTTGAAAACAAAGTTTTGGAAAAGAACTGGGTCGTGTGCGTACGCACAGGGGTGTGCGTGCGCACGCCCAGAAATATTTTTAAACGTGTGCATATGCACAGGTTTGTGCGTATGCACAGAAAGCAAAATCTTTAGGGTGTGGCACGCACACAACGTGTTCTAGCGCCACAACCAGTGTGCCATTCCCAACGTGTGCGTGCGCATAGGCTTGTGAGTACGCACAAGTCAAAATCCTTCGTTGGTTGCGCGTGCGCACAGAGCGTGCTAGCACTGCCACCAGTAGCCCTGTCTTCATGTGTGCGTATGCACAAGGATGTGTGTGTGTACAAGACCAAATTCTTGCTGAGTGTGCGTGCGCACGGGACTGTACGTGCGCACACAAATTAGAAACCACAAATTCTCTAGAAGTTGCAGAACTCAGGTTTTTAACCCAAATTTCCAATGATCATATCTTGTTCCACAATATTCGGATTTTCACCAAATTTAAACCATTTTAAAGCTTATAAAATTATCTTTCCATTGATATAAAAATCATCAAATTTCGAAAACAATTTCTCAAGATATGATCCATCGAAGTTCATCAAAATTCCAATTTTACCAAAACTTATAAACTCCCAATTTTCAAATGTACATTTACCAATTCTCATGTGAAACCATTCAAAACTCAACCACTCCAACATCAAACATTTCCATTCCTCATTTAATCAACAACCCACAAATTCTTCCACATTTAACCGAATCTTAACTCAATGATCCAATTCGTAACCAACACTTTATATCACAATTCCCAATCAAACATTCCAAATTTATCATTCACCATATGTACATACATATATCAATCTCACCCATTCAACTCATGTTCATCAACAAGATTCTCACCAATTATCATCCATTAAGCATATTAACCCACATCATATACAACTTTCACATATTGCAACAACAATTATCATAATTCACAATCATCCAACCACTACTCAAATACTCATCTCAATCCAAATTATCCAACAACTGCATCAACATTCCACAATCCACTAAATTCATACACAACAACAGAATTCTTTTCAATCCATCAACAACATTAATAATTCAACTCCTATCTTAGGGTCTCTAGCCTAAGTTTTCACACCACATTACATTTTAGATATATGAAACCGAAACCATACCTTGGCCGATTCCCGTTCCACCCGGAACACTTAGATTTTCACCTTTCAAGGTTCTCAAAGCCTCAATAACACATTTCCAAGCACCAAGTTCCTTTCCAAGCATTCCAAAACCACCAATCAAGCTCCAATACACATATACATAAAGCCTAAGCCATAATATCACATTAAAACACAATAACTCAATACCCAATACCTCAAATTCAACATTATTACTAGGGTTTGAGGTCTCTTACCTTACCCAAGGATCAAGGGAGCAAGAACAAGCCTTCTCGTCAAGCTAATTAGATCCTATAACACAAAGAAACTCAAAATCTTAACATTTTGCCTAAGAAACTCAAAAATCAAGGCTGGGAATGCGAAGAAGAAAACAGGGATTAGCTCAAGATTTCTTGTAGTTTAGAGCTCGACGCCGCGGTCGCGTGGCAACAAACGGTCCGTCAATCGGAGCTCCGGATCAAAAGTTATCAACCATGGAAGTTGGAAGTGAATAGGAACAAGGGTTTTCAATCTTCCCCCTTTCCCTTTCTTTGTGCAGTGTGTGTGTGTTGTTTTGGGGAGAAGAGAGCTGAGCTCTCATTAATAAATGAGGCTTGGCTGGGACCTTGGACCCAACTTGGGTCCGGTTGGCCCGGTTTGGCCCGTTCGGCCCAATGTTGGGCTGTTTTCTTTAAAATTAGTGTTGAAATTCTCGTTTTAAATTTTTCTACCACATTAAACCATAAAAACCTCATTCCTCCCTTTCTAGAATATATTTTAATTTATGGTTAATTAGTCATAAATTAACCGGATTTTACATATAACATCAAAGATCCCAAAATCTCAACACATTTCACCATGAAACTCAAAATTTAGGGATGAAGAGCTGAGATGATTTCGTGGCTTACCTAAAGAATAAAGTAATGGTTTTTGTAGAGATCTTTGCATTGAACGCGTGGCCGTAAACGGTGCGGCAGTTAGAGCTCTAGATTAAAAGTTATGGTGGTTTGAAGATCAACCAAGGGTTAGAACTTGAGAGTGTTCTTCCTCCCTGGCCTCCATTTCAGCGCGTTTCTTGAGTGTAGTGAGGAGAGAGAGTGCTGAAATGAGTGTATTAGGTTTAGTTTAGTTGGGCCAAGGGCCCAATATGGGTCCGGTTGGCCCGGTTTGGCCCATTCGGTCCAATCTTGGTTCGAATTCTACAAAATTGGTCGCAATTCTCGTCTCAATCTCCTCTATCATATTTAGCCATAAAAATCACATTTTTTAGCTTTCTAGAATAAATTCTCATTTATGGGTTAATTAGCCATTAATTAACTGGATTTTACAATCTACCCACCTAATTGGGAATTTTTCCCATAAAATTCAAATTCAATTAGCTGAGAATAAGTGCGGATAATCTGTTCGCATCTCCGACTCAAGCTCCCAAGTGTGTTCCTCAACACCGCCTCAACTTCATGCCACTTTGACTAATGAAATCTCTTTTCTATGCAACCGTTTGATACTAGTATCATCAATTCTGACTGGAGCCACCAGAAGTGTTAAATATTCTTTTAACTGAACCGATTCAAGTTCTAACACATGGCTTGCATCAGGAGTGTACTTCCGAAGCCGCGACATGTGAAAAACATCGTGCAGGTTCGAAAGATGAGGTGGTAGAGCCATCTAATATGCCACCGGTCCAATCCTCTCTAGGATCTGAAACAGACCAATGTACCTAGGATTCAACTTCTTTGCTTTAATTGCCCTACCTACTCCCGTGGTTAGAGTGATCTTAAGGAAAACATGGTCTCCTTCCTCAAATTCCAAGGGCTTCCGCCTCTGATCGGCGTAACTCTTCTGGTGACTCTGCACCGTAAGCATCCTATCTCAAATTTTTTGACTTGTTCAGTGGTCTCAGCTATCATCTCCGACCCCAACAAGCCTTTCTCCCCAGCTTCATACCAACATAGGGGAGATTGACATTTTCTCCCATATAGAGCCTCATACAGAGCCATTTCGATGCTCGCATGGTAGATATTATTGTATGCAAACTCCACTAGCGGCATATAGCGATCCCAGCTTGCCGGATGGTCTAGAACACAAGCCCTTAACATATCTTCCAATGTTTGGATCGTCCTCTCAGATTGACCATCTATTTGAGGATGGTAAGCCGTGCTCAAGCTTAATCGGGTTCCAAAAGCTTTCTGAAATACACCCCAAAACCTCAAAGTAAAACAAGGATCTGTATCAGAGATTATAGTAGCAGGTGCACCATGAAGTCTCACAATCTCCTTTATCTATAACTGTGCTAGCTCCTCAAGGGTATAAGTCATCCAAATGGGTAAAAAGTGAGCTGACTTCGTCAGTCGGTCCACGATCACCCAGACAGCATCAAAACCAGCCCTAGTACTTGGCAATCCAGACACAAAGTCCATTGCAATACTTCGAGACATACTCCGCCACATCATTCTTCATACCCGGCCACCAAAACATCGCCTTTAGATCATGGTACATCTTAGTACTTCCCGGGTGAATAGAGAATCCGCTTTTGTGTGCTTCCTTTAGAATATCTTACTGCAAAGTGCCAACATCCGGCACAATGATCCTACCATTGAATCTCCATAACCCATCTTTATCCTCCAACACTTTCCACTGTTTTCCTTGCTCAATAGCCGGTAACACCTTCCATAACGCTTCATCATTCTCATGAGCCTTTAGGAGTTCGGATTTAAAATCACTTGAGATTTGTAGTTGACTCAAACACAGAGTCCCAGACACTTCTTGGACACTAATTTTCAGACTCTCAAATTCCTTGAGCAACTCCTCTTCTCGAAGCATCATCCAAGCAGCATACAACGACTTTTGACTTAACGCATCCGCCACTACATTCGCCTTCCCCGGATGGTAATTCAACTCAAACTTTAAGTCCTTTAATAATTCCATCCACCTCCTTTGTCTCATATTAAGCTTTTTCTGATCAAAGAGGTACTTCAAGCTCTTGTGATCAAAGAAAACTTGAAACTTAACCCAATAGAGGTAATGCCTCCACACCTTTAGTGCATACACAACCGCAGCGAGTTCCAAATCGTGTGTAGGATAATTAACTTTATGAGGTCTCAATTGACGTGAGGCATACACCACCACATTACGATGCTGCATCAGCACGCACCCTAGTCCCTTCAATGAGGCATCACAGTACACCTTGAATGACTCATTTGGTTCAGGTAACACCAACTCAGGTGCAGTGGTCAACTTTTTCTTCAACTCCTGAAAGCTCTCTTCTCACTCAAGAGTCTAAAAAAATGGTGTATCCTTGCGGGTTAACTTTGTCAATGGCAAAGCTAATTGCGAAAAGCCTTTGATGAATCTTCGGTAATAACCAGCTAAGCCCAGAAAACTCCTTGTCTCAGTTACTATGGTTGGTTGCTTCAATTCCATCACTGCCTCTACCTTAGAGATATCTACCGCTATCCCCTATTTACTCACTACATGCCCCAAAAACTTCACCTCACTCTTCCAAAATTCACATTTGGACAGTTTCGCATAGAGTTTCTTTTCCTTTAGTATTTACAACATGGTCCTCAAGTGTTCTGCATGCTCTTCTTTAGTCTTGGAGTAAATCAGTATGTCGTCGATGAAGACAATAACGAATTTATCCAAAAATGGACGAAAGACTCTGTTCATATAATCCATGAACACTGCAGGAGCATTTGTCAACCCAAAAGACATTACAGTGTACTCGTAATGACCATAACAAGTCCTGAAAGCAGTCTTAGGGATATCCTCACCCCTCACCCTTACCTGGTGATAACCAGATCGCAAGTCGATCTTGGAGAAAACCTCAGCTCCTTGTAACTGATCCATGAGGTCATCAATTCTTGGCAACGGGTACTTATTTTTTATTGTGACCTTGTTTAGCTGCCTGTAATCCACACAGAGCCGCATACTCCCATCTTTCTTCTTTACCAGTAACACTGGAGCACCCCACGGAGAAATACTTGGTCGGATAAACTTCCTACCTAAAAGATCCTTTAACTGAGACTTTAGCTCGGCCATTTCTAGTGGTGATATTCTATAAGGAGCACTCGAGATTGGTCCTGCCCTCGGCACCAACTCAATAGCAAACTCAACCTCTCAGTTAGGTGGAAATTCATCGATGTCATCGAGAAACACTTCTGGAAACTCACACACAACCAGAATTTGTTCCAATCTTTGATCATCACCAAAACACCCGCAGTTAACAACAAGATACCCTGACATTCGGTTTCCAAACAATTCACCATCATAGAGTTCAAGTAATAACTATTTACCACAACTGGTCCTTCTGTATCTTTCGGCATGAAGCACACTGTTTTGGTAGAACAGTCAAGCAGGACATGGTTCTCAGATAACCAGTCCAATCCCAAAATGAGATCAAGTCCAATCATTGGCAAGCAGATTAAATTATGGACAAAATCGCGCTGCTTGAACCTAAAGGAAACTTGCGGGCATCCTAGCCTAGTTACCATGGCTTCATGGGTAGCATTATACACCTTTAGGTCATAACCTAAAACTACAATCTTCAAGCCTAGCTCACTAGCTTTATAGAATGCAATGAATGAATGCGTGGCTCCCAAATCAAATAAAGCATTTAAAGTTTGACCAGTCATTTCATAGTTACCTCGGATAAGTGTCTCAGATCCCTTAGCACCTATAGCTGAGGTGGTGAATACCTGACCAGTCTGTTGTGACTTCCCAACACCTTGTTTCTGCTTCTCTGGATAGTTTGTGGGCTTATGTCCTGACTTACCACAGGAATAGCATAAACCCCATCCGGCCTTACACGGGGCTCCCGGATGGTGACTTCCACACCTAGCACAAGCTCGCTCACTCTAAGGCTGCTTCCCAAATCTCTCCCCTTGGGAGTTGTTGTTGTTGGCTCTCTTAAAAGAGCCTCCCCGCTTGAAAGGCAGATCTCTAAGTGAAAAGTTCTTCCCTCGGTTCTGTGGGAATGATCCATTATGATTTCCTCTCTCTGTAGCCGCCTTCTTCACACATTTTTCAGCAACCCTACACTTGTTCACCAACTCGGAGAAAGTTTTGATTTCCATTGGTTCCTGAGCTTCATTTCCATCGTTGCCATGGTTGTTCATCTGTTGCCCAAGAGCCTCTGCAGTGGCCTGCATAGCAGCAGCCATGTTCTCCAATGTTGCCAGAAAGTCTACCGGGTTATTTGGGTTGGCTCCCAGTCCCGAAGGTTAGTACGACCTCTCCCACGGCCTCTACCGCATCCATGAGGCGCCATCTGGTTCCTATACATACCAAACAATCGATATTAAGTTGATCAGTCTCAATATCGGAAGTTTAGTGCTTCAAGGTCCCAAATGCATGCTCATGAATGTTTATGCCAGTTATATCAAGTAGATATACTAATATCACATAAAACACATACAGAGAATGCACATAAGCATAGTCAGTCCGTCCCTCAAGCTCTATAGGAACGAACTGCTCTGATACCACAATGTAACACCCTACCATACAGAGTATTATGCTTAAGTCATAATTCAGAGATGGCAAGGTATTATGACCTCTAAAATAAAATTTTAGTACACATAGTAGTATGAATGATTGAGTATAACTAGGAGCCTTTGAAGAAAATGGGATAAAATCAAAATCGTAACTTGAAAGCGCATCGCTCCGATCGATAACGTAACGAACAAATGATAAACTAACGTGAGATTATATATATATACAAAGGAGTGTCAAAAACAGGATTATCAAAACTCAAAATCCGGTTGCAAAGATAACCGGTCCGAGCATAGTAATATATACATGTAAATAAAATAAGAACCCCAAGGAAATCCAAAGGGACACAAATACAGAAAACCTATTCTCCAAAATCCCCTCTAAGAAGAGTCATCACAGTTTGTATTATTTAGTGGAGATAAAAGTATCTAAACAAAACATATAAACAAAAATAGAGTCCCGAGAAACAAGGATCTTCGCTAATCCAGAAGACTCCAGCATGCTTCAACGAGAAGCCTCACGTCCTGCATCTGAAAATCACAAAATCCGCATGGGTGAGAACCGGAGGTTCTCAGTATGGTAACAGTAACCATATATCTAACATGTAATGTCTTGGGAAAGCCGAAGGCAATCCTAGAACTTTCACCAGATAAAATTCAACGCTTATAAACAAGCTAAACCATAAATGGCAACTGACTAAAGATTCTTCAGTATATCTAATACTTCCCTTTCCAATTCCTTCAGACCTCCCAACCACCAGCAGGAGTATAAAAATGGCAAACACAGTTATATCACACAAGAGATATACAAGTAGGAACATATAAAGCATTTAGACAATTAGCAAGTAATATGCAGTCTGATAGGCAATCTCAAACAATTCACATAGTATGTATATGGTGAATGCCTATCCCTAATAGCTGATGATATCATCTGTCGGTTATATAGCCAACCTGACATGTCCTGGTAGTTAACTATTAGACGGTCCCTCTGTCGTGCTTCCCCAACTCGAGTTATCCTCGATCATCATCATGATCATAATCATAATCCATATCTAACACCCTCACTGGTGTATATTCACGGGGGCGAGCTCATCCAGGACTTTCACAGTGCTCGGCCACACTTACGACATAGGGTCAGCAGAGTCTCGAGTCTTCACCTGGAGCACGTGGTGGCTAGCCATTGCTTTCACCCAGGAAAACGCGTATCTCAGATAGTGGAAGTGCAACATTCACATTTCATTCAATAGCATATATACATTTATAATCGGCCATAATCAACAATGGCTCCGCCGTAACTCGGCAATAACTCAACCATTCGGCTCACGGTTCAATCCAAAACTAGCCAATTTATCAATAAATACAGCCCTTCGGCTTATGGCATGCACAACACTTCCACCGCCATCCTCCGTATCTCATATAATCATCTTTGATCATCATTGATCATAACTTTTCCCCTTGCTTCATTTGCAAGTTACCACATCCCCTAGTTCCTTTCTCATTGCTAGAAATATGATAATGATTTAAGACATAAGGGGTGAGATCGGAGGCTTAGAAGTATGAAATTTGTCTTTTAAAACTCAAAAATCAACTTTGGCATGAAAATAAGACCACGCGTACGCGTCCTCCACGCGCACGCGTGGATGGCCACAAAGTTCATTGACGCGTATGCGTCGCCCACGCGCACGCGTGGATGGAATTAAACACCCACTGACGCCTACGCGTTAGCCACGCATACGCGTGGGTGCGTTTGTGCCCCAGGCACAACACTGGCACAAAACAGGCACAACTCTCGGGAATTTTGGCTGAGCATTGGGTGCAGCGCATCGACGCGCACGCGTGAGCCACGCGCACGCGTGGATGGCGCATTTCTGAAAAACAACACATACGCGTCAGGCACGCCTAAGCGTGGGGGTATTTTCCTAAAAAAATTTCTAAGTTAAAAACTGCAGAATTCACAGATTCAACCCCCAATCTTTCAACGGGCATATCTTCTTCATTTTAAATCATTTTTCACCCGTTCTTCAAACGACATGGACATCCCATATCCAATTTCATTTCTAAATAAGTTTGGCATAAAACGGGGATCCAGAGTCCAAGTTATGTCCCGTCAAAGTATGCCTAAAAACTATATTTTCATACAAAACCACAAAGTGCCATTTTCAAAACAAGCCATTTTCCATCCTTTTCAAAATCAACCAAAACATGCCAATTTCAACCCTTTTTGAAATCAATCAGAATATACCAAAATCAACATCAAGCCTCCTCAACAAATGGCTAAATCACAACTCATTAACATGTCATACATCAATCCTCATTCCAATTTCCAAAACACCATTCCCAATCAATCATCATTACACATAACACATATCATACTCACCATTAACATGGTTTCACCCACAATTCAACCTCAATCATTCATCAAGCATATATCACAACATGCATTTTTCTCATGTATCACACCAACAAGGTATCAATATTCATAATCACATATATGACCACATCATATATCTCAACCATTCAACCACATCAACAATTCAATGCCTATCTTAGGGCCTCTAGCCTAAGTTTTCTCACCACATTACATTTTAGATACAGGAAACCAAGACTATACCTTAGCCGATTTTCCAAGCTCAACCGGAGCACTCCCAAATTACTTGTCCACAAGCTCTCAGGGTTCTAACACCTCCAAGAACAGATTTTTCAAACACAAAGCTCTCTCCAAGCTTTCCAAAATCACCAATCAAGCTCCAAAACACATATATAATGCCTAAGCTACGATATCACACCAAAAACACAATAGCTCAATACCCATAACCACAAGTTCAACATTCTCACTAGGGTTTGGGGATCTTACCATACCCAAGGTTCAAGGAGACAAGATTAATATTCTCTTTCAAGAGAGTTGGGTCCTAAAACATCAAAGCGCCCAAAATCTCAACACATTTTATCATGAAACTAGAAATTTAGGGATGAAGAGATGAGATGATTTCATAGCTTACCTCAGGAATAAAATAGTGGGTTTTGTAGAGCTCTTCGTGGTGAACATGTGGTCACAAACGGTGTGGCAATCGGAACTCTAGATCAAAAATTATGGTGGTTTGAAGATTAACTAAGGGTTAGAACTTGAGAGAGTGTTCTTCCCCCCTTGGCCTCCATTTCAGCGTGTTTCCTGAGTGTAGTGAGGAGAGAGAGTACTGAAATGAGTGTATTAGGTTTAGTTTAGTTGGGCCAAGGGTTCAATATGGGTCCGGTTGGCCCGGTTTGGCCCGTTCGGTCCAATCTTGGTCCGAATTCTACAAAATTGATATCGTAATTCTCGTCTCAATCTCCTCTATCATATTTAGCCATAAAATCACATTTTTTATATTTCTAGAATAAATTCTCATTTATGGGTTAATTAGCCATTAATTAACCGGGTTTTACATTCTACCCACCTAATTGGGAATTTTTCCACAAAATTCAAATTCAATTACCTGAGAATAAGTGCGGATAATCCGTTCGCATCTCTGACTCAAGCTCCCAAGTGTGTTCCTCAACACCGCCTCAACTTCATGCCACTTTGACTAATGAAACATCTTTTCTACGTAACTGTTTGATACTAGTATCATCAATTCTGACTGGAGCCACCAGAAGTGTCAAATCTTCTTCTAACTGAACCGATTCAGGTTCTAACACATGGCTTACATTAGGAGTGTACTTCCATTCGGTCCAATCTTGGTCCGAATTCTACAAAATTGGTATCGCAATTCTCGTCTCAATCTCCTCTATCATATTTAGCCATAAAAATCACATTTTTTGGCTTTCTAGAATGAATTCTCATTTATGGGTTAATTAGCCATTAATTAACCAGGTTATACAAGTAAATTTTGGATTTTGGTCTCCAACACATTAAAGCCACTTTCATAACTCTTTTTCCATAAAAAGAATTGCGATTCAACTCTATCAGGGATATAGAAGGTTTTCAAAGAACAAGGGAGTGGTTTGAATTTGCACGAATTATAAATGTTCGAACTTATGATGTTATTTCAGTTGGTTGTGGTTACGAGAATGACTCTAATCTATACGTGTCTAAGGACTAGAATAGATTAAATATTATTTAAGTAATTTATTTCTAATATTGGTATTTGATTAAATTAGTTTTAGAGAAATTTAAATTGTTGACTCAATTTATATATTACGACTATTCTTTTTGAATATATTATTTTTACTTTTTTAATATAAAATTTCTTTTTTTTTCTGATTTTTAAGTTTATTTTCTTTCTTAGATATATGTGTCACCTTTTTTTCTCATTTTATATTTCAGATTAGTAACGTAATTATTAAGAAAAACATATTTAAAAAAAAACAAAAATATTAAAACATCACTATTTAAAAAAAAGAAAGATACGTGAAAAAAAGAAAAACGAAAAATTAAAAATCACTATTAGAAAAAAATCTATAAATAATTATAACAAAAAATAATTAATATATGTGATTTAAATATTTTTAATAACCAGTAACATAGGGTTTAACAAAATATAATTCATATATTTTTTATTTATGTATATGTATAGAATTATTTCTGTATATGTATATATATTAAGAAAAACTACCATAATATACATATAGAATTATTTAACAAAACTAATATATAAGGTTATGGAAAGTCCCATCGAAATTTGACAAGAACAAAATGACTTACATAGAAATGGTTCTCATGGATAATAAGGTAAGTTGATTATTTTTCATGATTTTTTCAAGTGATGCTAGGCCCATTTTATAAATATTTTTTGTTCATATTTTAAGTTTATTTGATAAGTAAACTC
The DNA here is from genome assembly GCF_000817695.3 of Arachis duranensis. Lineage (NCBI taxonomy): Eukaryota > Viridiplantae > Streptophyta > Magnoliopsida > Fabales > Fabaceae > Arachis > Arachis duranensis. The sequence continues at coordinate 81,879,712 of NC_029772.3, forward strand.
TTGCATGAATCAAAGACGGTGCGTTTTATAGATTTATAAGTGCTAATAACCTTTATATTTAATTTATTTTATAGTGTGATAATAGCCAATATATTTGTTAGTGGATTCAACTATTACTATATTATTTATGATCACATTCGTTACATATATCTGATTTATTGAAGAAAGTAGATTATTAAAACCGATTAATAACCAGTTTAGAATTAATCCAATTAGCACTAGATTAAAAAAAACAATGCATAACATGTTGCTTTTTTATTAATCAAATTAATATAATTTAAATTAATTTAAAAAATCATTTTAAATTATAATTTCAATCTTATCACGTGCATGGTATGGGTAATTACACTTGTTGCATTATAATTTTAGGTTATTTCACAATAATAGTTAATGTTCATAATATTAAATTATTCTAAATTTTTTTATTTTCTATCATTAGTAGTTAATTCCAAATTAAAAAAATTATGTTGAATTGTTGAATAGTCCAAGTATAACTGGAGTTAATTTAGTTTATTAATATAATTGATTAAAAGCATAAATGATAAATAAGACAAGCAAATAATTAAAAAATATAATATTAGTAATTACTTAAAATAGATAACAAAATAAGTTATATAGTATTACTTTATTTAAATTATTAATAATTAAAAGAATAAAATGTCAGTAATTATTTTTAAAATAGATATTAAATTTAGTTTTATGGTATTAATTTATTTGAGTTGTTAATAAAATTTTATAATTTTTATATTTATATCTACTCAATTTACGTATTTTATTTTATTCTACTTTAACAAAAAATTGAGAAATGCATTTTTAACTATTTATTTAAAAAATATAGCGAAATGAGTTATATCAATTATAACTAATTATCGATAATTGATATCAATTAACTGATTGTATTAATTCGTAAGATGAATAACGCATAATAAATATTGTGAAATTAATTATAACAAATTAATAATTAATAAATAAAAATCTAAAAGGGATTTTTTATTGTTTTTTAATAGTTACACGTTTTTATAATTTCACTTTCTCTTTATCTCTTTCTTTCACTTTTAGTTCTTTTGATTTATTAAACTAAATCAATTATACTAATTATTTGTATTAACTAATTAAGTATTTTTTTAATGGGTTATTATAACTGTGTTTTTAGACCATAGGTTAAAAATATTATAAAAAAATATTTTATAAAAGTTTTTAAAAAATAAACATTTTTAAAATGTGTCCTTAAGACACAAATTAACTAAATTATTTTTCAATTTAATGTGTTTGATTCATTCAATTGTATTAATTATAACTAGTAAATTATGTAATTTGATTTGATTAGGATAAATATTTCATTATTTAATATTTTATTTGATTCATTAAATTACATTAATAATAACTTCAAATATTTACTTTAATTATACTAAATATCAAATTATTTTAAATTTTATTTGATTCATTAGACCAAATTAATTATAACTAATTTATTATTTAATTTGATCGAGATAAATATTAAATTATTTAATAAATAATACATAAAGCAAAAAAATAAATGAAATCAATTAATTCAATTTATTATCTTATTATTTTATATATCCCTTTTCTCTCTCTATTTTGTACTTCATGTAATTTGTAATTTTTTATTTTTGTTTTTTATCTTAATTTTGTTAATATTTTTTTTATAATTTTGTTTTATATTAATTCTTTTTTTATTTATTTTGATTAATAATTCTTAACGGTATTATTATTTTATTTAAAGATAATTTAAATTTTTTGTAATATTTTTATAAAAGTTGATTAATAGGTTTTTTTAAATATTTTTTTGAAATTTTTTTAATAAGATCGTATTTTGATTTTTCTTTTTCATCCTTTGTATTAATTAATTATTTAATACTCTATTGCAATACATTTTTTATCTACTCCACACATTATCTTTTCTATTTTCTTTTACTTTTTTTAGTTGCGCTTTTTACTTTATTTTTAATTATTTATTTTACTTTTACTTCTCATATATAGATTTATTATAATTTCTCATAGGTTCTTTTTTGAATTTAAGTGATTTTTTAGGTTATATTTTACCATTGATGCTTTTATTTTGTTTAGTGTATTTTTTTTAGTCTGTCTTTAATATAATAATCTGTAAATATCTATTATATTATATAAAAATTAAATTTATGAACTTAATGATAAAACTGTAATGGCATCACTGGATGGCATGTTTTTTATGGTGTTTTTTGATTTATTTTTTTAACTCATTAAATTCAATTTATTATAATAAATTAATTATATCAACTAATTGATTTGGTTAATTATTTAAACGTCATACAATTTATTATCATTTCCATCAGTCAATTAATTGTAATTCAAATTGAATGATTATTTTGTTACGAAATTATTATTTCCTAATTTATTTAAGGGCAATACATATATTAATTATAATCACAAATTAAGCTATTTTACATTAAATAACTTATATAATGAACATCTCATTTATTATCATAAATGCTGAATTAAATAAGTCATTATTACTTTTGATTTAGAATTAAATGAGAATAAAACCAGAGATACTATTTTATTTGGCCTTTAGGGTTTAATGGGTGCCACAATCAAATAAAAATAGTGACTTCCGGACTTTGGTCTCCAACACATCAAAGGCACTTCCATAGCTCTTTTTCCATAAAAGGAATTGCGCTTCAACTCTATCAAGGATACAAAAGATTTTCAAAGAATAAGGGAATAGTTTGAATTTTCACGAAATCTAAATGTTCGAACTAATGATGTTGTTTCAGTTGGTTGTGGTTACAAGAATGACTCTAATCTATACGTGTCTAAGGACTAGAATAGATTAAATATTATTTAAGTGATTTATTTGTAAGGACTATAATAGATTAAATATTATTTATGTAATTTATTTCTAATTTTGGTATTTGATTAAATTAGTTTTAGATAAATTTAAATTGTTGACTTAATTTATATATTACGACTATTCTTTTTGAATATATTATTTTTACAGTTTTTAATATAAAATTTCTTTTTTTATAATTTTTAAGTTTATTTTCTTTCTTAGATATATGTATCACCTTTTTTTCTCATTTTATATTTCAGATTAGTAATGTAATTATTTAAAAAAATATATTTAAAAAAAGAAAAAAATATTAAAATATCAATATTAAAAAAAGAAAAATACGTGAAAAAGGAAAATGAAAAATTAAAAATCACTATTAGAAAAAAATATTAATATGCGTATAAATGGGGTTGGGATTGAGGAATATATATGGATATAAAAAATAAAAAAGTTATTACATGATTATAGAATAAAAAATAATTATATATATAAAATGAAATAATTATAACAAAAAATAATTAATATATGTGATTTAAATGTTTTTAATAACCGGTAACATAGGGTTTAACAAAATATAATTCATATATTTTTTTTATTTATGTATATGTATAGAATTATTTATGTATATGTATATATATTAAAAAAAAACTATCGTGATATATATATATATATAGAGAGAGAATTATTTAACAAAATTATATAATATATACGTATACATAAATAAAAAAATTATTATAATTTATGAAAATTATCCA
>NC_029772.3:81883470-81898081 GCF_000817695.3 Arachis duranensis
ATATATACATATATATATATATAGAATTATTTAACAAAACTAATATATAAGGTTATGGAAAGTCCCATCCAAATTTGACAAGAACAAAACAACTTACATAGAAATGGTTCTCATGGATAAGGTAAGTTGATTATTTTACATGATTCTTTCAAGTGATGCTAGGTCCATTTTATACATATTTTTTGTTCATATTTTAAGTTTATTTGATAAGTAAACCCATGCACGAATGAAAGACGGTGCGATTTTATAGATTTATAAGTGCTAATAGCCTTTATATTTAATTTGTTTTATAGTGTGATAATAGCCAATATATTTATTGGTAGATTCAACTATTACTATATTATTTATGATCACATTCATTATATATGTCTGATTTATTGAAGAAAGTAGATTATTAAAACTGATTAATAACTATTTTAGAATTAATCCAATTAACACTAGATTAAAAAAACAATGCATAACATGTTACTTTTTTATTAATCAAATTATTTTTTTGAATGAAAAATGAACTCAACACATTCAGTGGAGCATACAAGAAGCATTAAATAAAGTTTTGCAACTCCTATGTTATCTTCGGCATAGCCATCAACAACATGAGTTACCTCTTGCACCACTCTCTAAAGCGACAAAACGTCTTAGCAACACAATCTTCTACTTCTCATGTCTTGTTCTGAAAAATGAGAAGAATCCCACTAAGAAGAATCCCACTAACCATATTTTTCGCACATCTTTTCTCAAATTCATCGTCCTCCAGCTCTCAAAATATTCTTTCAGGGAACTTGGGACGCTCCAAACAAGACCCACATGACTTATCCATGCGCACCACACCTGCCAAGCAAACTCACATGTAACAAACAAATGTTGTACAGTTTCAATTTCCTTGCTACACATAATGTAAGAACCCGCGTTTTCACGTAAAACCATTTTAATAAAGTAATTTTAGTGCCTGAAATAGATTCAAAATTTAGAAGTTTTAATTTAAAAATATAAATGAGAAATTTGGTTTCAGTGAGTTTTTCTGAGTTGGAAAATGTATTTCCTTCGAAAAATTTTTGTAAAAATGCGTACTGGCGATTAAGCCGGTAGTACCGGCTCTGGTCTGTGCAGTACTGCATATTTTTAGAAAATAATATTTAGAAAATTGATTTATTGTTTTGAAAGATTAAAAATAATTTTAGAATAAAAAATCGGACACTAATCTTAAAGGTTTTGGCCCAAAGTGGGCCAAAAAAACCAAAAACGCTAACGGGTTAGATCGGGTCCAAGGTCCAACATATATAAGCTCATTTAATGAGTTTTGAGCTTATTTTTCTAGCCCTAAGAGAGAGAGGGCCGCGGTTTTTAGAGAGGAGAGGAGAAGAGGGATGACACTTTTCACCTCCACCTTCCGGAAGCCATAACTTTTGATCCGGAGCTCCGATTGACAAGTCATTTATGGCCACGCAAAGCTCTCATCGAGCTCTACGTTTCTATATAAAGAAATATGGTAAGAAACCATGTCTCACTTCCCAGTTTCGTGTCCTAGAATTCTACATTTTTAAAGTTATAGTTTTGAGTAGATTTTGTGGTTTTGGTTGTTTAGGTGATTTCTAGTAGCAGGTAATTGATGAATTTTATCCCTAATCTTGTTGGATAAGGTAAGGAACCTCTTTCTTCTTGTGGTTTGGTATAGTATGAGTTTTAGTTGTTGATGTATGGTTATATTGTATGTATGAAGCTTGTTTTTGGAGTTGGTGGTGACTTTTGGTGTGGCTTTGATGGTTTGGAGTTTGGTGGAAGCTTGATTTGAATCAATTTTGGTGTTTGAGCATATTGGAAATCGGCCAAGGTATGGTTTTGGTTTCTTTTATGTAATATGTAATGTTCATGGACACTTAGGCTAGTTGACCCTAAGATAGGATTGAATGTTGTTGGTTTATGAATGATTATATATGAATTGGTGCTAATTGTTGGTTGTATTGGATTAGTGTGGTTGATGATGATTGTTGGAGATTATTGGTATTGATGAGTATTCATGGTGATTAATTATATTGGTTAATATTGAGGATTATGAGAATTTAAGGTAATGAGTTAATGTAAAATGTTGTGGTGGTTTGGAATAAAAGATATTGATGATTATGATGTGTGAGGATGTATGTTGATAATTGATGATGAATATTGATGTTGTTAGTGATAATTATATATTTTGATATTGGTTGATGTTGGTGAGTGTGTATGTTGAGTGTGGTAGTATGAATGTGGGTATGATTGATAATGTTGAGGTTAAGTGATGAGGATTTGAAGTGGTTGTTGATGTGTTGTTTGTGGGCATATTAGTGATTATGAAGGTTGATGATTAGTGTTGAGATTTGTTTTGAATGGTGAGGTTGTTGTTGGTTGATGATGGTCATGAGTGTGGATTTTATGATTGAATTGAAAATTTTGGACTGGTAGTGAGATATGATGTAATGGCTTAGTAATTTAGGTGTGAAATTAAGGAGGATGATATGAAATGGTAAGATGTTGTATGTAGTAGTGGTTTATGATGGTTGGACATGGTTTGGTTTGGCTTTGATTTGAGAGATGGTCAAATTTGAGGATTTAAGGTTTTAGGTGAAAAGGAATTTTTGATGAACTTTGTCTGATCATAACTTTTGCCTCAATTTTCAAAATTTGTTGAATTTGATTTAGAAATAAAGATTATTGAAAGCCCTTTGATTTGATATAAAGTTTGTAAGATTTGGATTTTTGTAGAGGAAGTTATGATCATTCAAAGTTGGTGTTGAAAATCTGAAATTCTGCAAAGTTGTAGAATTTTAGGATTTCTGATACGTGTGCACGCATAGCTTTGTGTGCACGCATAACCCTGTGAAAATGTTATTCTGTGTGGACGCACAGGCAGGGAAAGGCTTATTTCTTGCAACGTTAGCACAACTTGTGCGTGCGTACATCAATGAAGAATTACGACCTGTGCGGATGCACAGTCTTGTGCGCACGCACAAGTCGGGAAGGGACGTCTGTTAGGGGTGCTCGTACAACTTGTGCGAGTGAACAGACTTTATAAATTTTAGTACCTGTGCGTACGCACACTTTCAAAATCTTCCTGGGCGTGCGCGCGCACACCCTTGTGCGGACGCACACGCCCTGATTCATAATTTTAAACTTTGTTTCAACTATTTCACCTTCCCAACAAGGTTGTAAGCTTCTATAACACCATTTTAAGGTTTTTGGGCTTAATTTTGAGTATGGTAATAAGGGAAATAAGCTAAGGGTTTTAGTTGATGATCAATTTGAAAAGTTAGCAAACAGAGGTCTAGGTTTCTGGTGTACTGCAGATGAGTTAGTTGAGAGAGTAGGAAGAATGGTGCATATAGTGGTTGTTAACAATGAATTGGGAAATTGATGAACTAATGAGCTCGGAATAGAAGTGATGAATTGATGATGGTTATGATGAGTTGAAGACTCAAAGAGGAATGATGATTTTGTTGAATAATGGAAGTGTGTCAGGCACTATATCCTTGGGTTAAGTATGATAAGTGTGCAGGGTATTATGCATTTGGGATTGACCTGTGATTGATAATCTTTTATGCTGCAAGAGTGGGTCAGGCACTATATCCTTGGGTTACGCATGCGAGTGTGCCCGACACTATATCCGTGGGTGAATAGAGTGTGCCCGATACAATATCCATGGGTCAATAGAGTGTGTCTGACACTGTATTCGTGGGTGCGGCAGAAAAGCGACATCTGAAAGGATGTGTCAGGTTGGTGTTTATAGACCGACAAGTGATATCACGAGCCAATAGGATAGGCATTCATCAGATGCATCTTTTATGTGCTTGTTTGCTGTGATTACGTGAGTTTGCTTAATTGTATAACATGCTTATTTTCTTACTTGAACTACTTGTTTTATATGCTTCTACTTGTGTGTTACTTGTTTACATTAATTGTGTTTTGTCCGGTGCTGAGGAGCTTAGGTAGGCGGTGGCGATGGGATCGCACGGAGGTTAGGTTGGCAACGGCTGTGAGATACAGTGGTGTGATTAGTATTAGTTAGAATTCTCCTAAGTTTAGACAACTGATAAACCATTATTTTATGATTTATATTATGCTGAATTGAGTGGTTTCTATCAAGTCTTTGCTCACTTATTCATATAAATTGCATGGTTTTACAATTCCTTCCTTACTCCTTAATATATGTGAAAATATGTTTCCTGGACTATAAAATTATTAATTTTAATTACCCTTTATTACCATTCGATGCCGTGATCTGTGTGTTGAGTACTTTCAGGCTTTATAGGGCAGGAATGGCTTGGAGAACAGAAAAGAAACATGCAAAAGTTGAAGGAATGCGCGAAAATAAAGTTTTGAAGGAAATGGCAGCGACGCACACGCATGGACGACGCGGATGCGTGACTCGCGCAGAGCCCAAGCGACGCGCACACGTGGACGACGCGGACGCATGCCTAGCGCAAAGCACGAGCGACGCGTACGCGTGACAAGGAAAACTTCTAAATGACGCGCACGCGTGACCCACACGCACGCATGACGGACGCCACGAACAGAAAGTTGCAGAATTCGCCCCTAGCAATTTCTAGATCCTTTTCGACCCAAATCCAAGCCCAGAAAACACAGATTAGAGGCTATAAAGTGGGGGAATGCATCCATTCAAAGGGGAGATTGACATAGGCTGATAGTTTACAATTTTAGGTTTTAGATGTAGTTTTCTAGAGAGAGAGGCTCTCTTCTCTCTCTTAGGATTTAGGATTTCTCTTAGTTTTAGGATTGTTTCTTCATTCCAGGTTCAATGTTCCTTTAATTTATTTTCTTTTCTACTTTTATTTATTCTATTACTTTAGTTTGTTTATTTTCCCAATTTGGTTTTTGGATTCCTATGTTTAATTTGATTTTCTATGTAATACACATTGAGGTATTCTAGATTTATGATTGCTTTCTTTTATTTATTATATAAATAATTTGGATTTTCCCCTTTTGCCTTTGGTTGAGTAATTGGTGATACTTGAGTTGTCAAACTTAGCTGTTGGTTGAAAATTGGAATTTGCTGATTGATTTGGATCCCTCTAAAGCTAGTCTTTCCATAGGAGTTGACTAGGACTTGAGGAATCAATTTGATTAGTCCACTTGACTTTCCTTTATTTAGTAAGGATTAACTAAGTGGGAGCAAAACAATTCTCATCACAACTGATAAGGATAACTAGGATGGGATTTCCAGTTCTCATACCCCGCCAAGAGTTTTTCTAATTATTAATTTATTTTTCTTGTCATTTAAATTACTTGTTCCCTATTTCAAAAACCCAAAAATACACCTTTTTCCATAACCAATAATAAATCATACCTCCCTGCAATTCCTTGAGAGACGACCCGAGGTTTCAATACTTCGGTTATAAATTTTATTGGGCATTGTTGCTTTTGTGACAACCAAAATTTTTGTACGAAAGGATTCTCCGTTGGTTTAGGAACTATACTTACAACGTGATTATTTCTATGAAATCCTTTACTAGCAGAAGTTCGTTCGTCAAAATGGCATCGTTGCCGGGGAATTGCAAGCGTATGCCTTATTATTGGTTGTTGTAAATATTTGTTTTTGCTTATTTATTTGTTTTTGTTTTTAATTTTTATTAACTACTATGAATTCTCACCCCTCTGACTTTAAGTTTGATTCCAATGTTGTTGTAAGGAATGGAAGCTATAATGAGAACAGGATCAAGGTTGGAAGAATCAAATATGGGAGGAGCCACAAGGATTTGATCAACCCTCTTGGCCACAACCCCCTCCAATGCGCTATAACTAACAACTATTCTATGATGCATACCAAGACAATAGTTATGGTGGACCTCTTCGTGACAACCAACCTCCACCAAATTACTATAGTCAAGAGTCATTCCGAGGTGCGTACCAAGATGATAGATATGGTGGACCCCCTTGTAGTTACCAATAAGCCCCACCATATGCCTATGACCCCCCTCCTCAACATAGGTTTGAACCACTAAACTCACAAGCCCCCTACTACCAAACACCCTCATATGACCCTAACCCTTATCCACCTTACGAACCATACTTAGAACCACCCCCATTCCAGCACAATTACTCTCATGAGCCGCCACCTCAATATTCACCATCTCCATGCCCTTACCAAGAAGAACCACCTTTCTACCATGCACCATTTCTCTAAAATAATGTACCCTCCTATCCATCCCAACCTCCACTAGATGACAACACTCTTAGTGCTACTCACCAAGGGCAAACAGAGCTTCATACCACACTTGCCTCTATCACTAGTCTAACCTCTACACTCCAAAATCTTATATCCCGTATGGACCAATCCTCTACCTCCAATACTCAACCCTCAAGCTCTAGTACACCACCACCCTCTATGGAAGAACACCCACATCCATCAACCCAAGAGCAACACGATCCCAATTATGCTAGTGATATGGAACAAGAGAGAAGGGATCGTCTTAGGGATGCGATGGATCGGCTACACGCGGCCCTATTTCCAGAGGAGCAAGAGGAAGCCCAAATGTGGAGGTAGGAGAGACCATTGAAGATGAAGGAGTAGTTGAAGGGAGTTGTCACAGAAAGGAAATCATCAAGGAGGAGTACGATTTTATGCTAAAACAAATGGAGGAAGCCATAAATATAGAAGAAGAGGAAGAAGTGGTCGAAGACTTAGGAGATGCAGAACGTCCATGGAAAAGTCAGGTCCTAGAGCCTCCTTCCAAGATGTTTTATGTTAATGTTGAGGAAGGTGTACAACCTCCAAGGCATATCATGGTTGAAGACTTGGAAGAGGCTGATCAAGAGATGGAGATTAAAGAAGAACAACAACAACCTCCCATGACCTTGGTGAGCAATGAAGAAGAGATTGCATTAGAAGAAAGCTACCAAGAGGAAGAGGTTATTATTGAAGAAGCTTGCAAGGAGGTGGAAATTGTCAAGAAAGAGCACAAAGGAGTGAAGCTTGAAATCACTTTGCCAAAGTTGTTGGAGACCTCTCCACCTAAGTCACCATCATCCTTCACAACATTCAAGTGGGTAAAATTCTCATCCTTAACCTTTACTTTCCCACTTGAATATGGGCTACTGGAGACGGATGGTCAACTTAGAGCTCTTTGTGGCATTAAGAGTAAGAGGAAGATGGTTAGTGGTAAGAGTTGTCCTGCAAGGTTCAATATGGTTGCATGCTCTAATTTGAAGTGCAAGGATTGGTGTAGAGCTCAACTGAATGGGTCTAGAAAGCTGCTTGGATGCCTCAGTGAGAATTCGGATTGCTTACCACCCGATTGGAACAAAGATGGTCAACAAGAAGACGGGTGCAAAAGCAAGGTTGGGGACCCCGGAATTCATTCTAGCAGTCAACACTATTGGGGCCTTGTCACTTGCTTTAACTTGCTTGAAGGCTCTTTGTGCCTAGTTTGGGATCCCGGAGGCCATTGGAATTACAAACATTGGTGGAGATTCCTGGATGAGCTCAAGCACAAGCCGCCATGACAAGAGCTCACCGAATGTCCAACTTAAGGACTTTAACTAAAAGTGCTGGGTGGGAGACAACCCACCATGGTATGATCGTCTCTTTTTATTCTTAGTTTTATTTTATTTTAATTTTATCAGTGTTAATTCGTAAATTCTGCATCATCATTTGCATTTACATTTGCATTTTGCATATAAAAAAAGGGGAAGCACGCGACGCGCAAGCGTCGCTGACGCATCCGCGTCATATGTGCATGAGGAAAAAAGGGAATTAAACAGAAAGTCACGCGGGAGCGTGGCTGGAGGCGTGCCTTAGGCACCAACGCGTTCACGCGAACGCGTCCGCATCATGTGCGAAACCAGCCCTCCACGCGTACGCATCAACCACGCGCACGCGTGACCCCACGAAATCGACGTAAATGGGTGCGTGGCAGAGAGTTAGGATGGAGTGGGGCTGGAATTGCGCTAAACGCACAAAGTCCTATCACGCGAACGCATCCCCTACATGTCCGCGTCATTTTTAAAGTAAGGCTATTCACGCGTGCGCGTCACCCACGCGCACGCGTCACCCTAAATTTTGGCAATATGCATTTGAGACAGAAAGTTGCAAGCACAGGCTGCTCTCGCACCAATGGCACAAATCAACTCACGCGAACGCGTGCCCCACGCGTAAGCGTCATTAGAAAATTACGCAATGCACGCGAACGCGTGAACCACGCGTTCGCGTCACATGCGACGCACAGTTTTACCAGATCAGAGCCATATATCTTATCTTTTTCCCAATCCTATTTTCTCTCTTCTCCCTTCTTATTTCTTTCTTCTTCCCTCTTTTTTCTTTATTCCTTCTCACTTTTTACTTCATCCCCCCTTCTTTCTTTTTCACATTCATCACCAAGGTTCTTTTCTTTTCTTCTTCTCTCTTTACTTTTCCATTATTATTTTTTATTCTTATTTATGCTTTCTTCTTCTTTTTCTTTTTCTTTCATTATATATGTTTTCTTTTTCTTTTTCTTTTTCTTTTTAAACCCTTTTAATTGGTGTTGGAAATTTATTTGGGTAATTATTTTCTATATTTTGCTTGTGAATTATTAAGGAATTATTGACAATTATCACAAATTATTTTTGGGGTTGTTTGCATGTTCAACTTTACTACTTTCAATCACATATTTACCATGCATGCTAGTGTTTGTGAAAAAGCTCGTATGGCATTGTGCATTATTTTTATATTATTCTATTCTACTACTCTAATACCTATTTTTCACAAAAACCATTTTTATTTATTATTAATTGAATATAATTGTCAATACAAACAAATTGTTAGTTTCAAAGACTTGATAATCAAATTGGGCATTTAATGCTTGATCTATGCTACTCATGCCTTTGCCAGCATGCCAATAAACATCTTGCATCTATTTTCCATCACATGCACTTGCTATATTTCCATTGATGAACTTTTCACATGTAGTCGCGACCATGTGTTAACGACGTCCTTCTTTACCGTGCATTGATTATCACTTGTCATGTTCCCTTCCTTGCTTTAACTCTTAGCTTTACATGTTACGTTCTTCTTTCCCCTTTTCAGGATGGCCACCAGGAAGGGTACAGAGAGAAACGAAAAGCACAAGCACTTTCAACAAATCGGCTGCTCCTTCAGATACTTCAGAGGTTAGACCGGCTTGACCAGTAGGCAAAGCGAATGGAGCGCAGTAACAAGTGTCAATTTACATACCTCAAGGAGCTGCTTGTTGGTAACCACCCACCTGAGGAAGACCAAAGGACACTCCGGACTCCACCTTACCTACCAGCACCTGGAGCCATGACGGTCCCGACTGTGGAGATGCTGCTACCAGCCCCCCTTTGTTCCTGACTGATGGCACCGAGGACGGTGCCAAGCTTTAAAGTGTGGGGAGGTCGGTCAGTACTTGACTTCCGGAGGTAACTTTTCTCTCTTAACACCAACATTTTTAGTTTTCCTTTTGTTAGTTAGGATAGATTACATGTTAATAATTGCTTGCATGTATGTTTTGCTTGGTTAAGGTAATGAGTTTCTTTTCAAGATCCTTTTTATAGTATTTCACTAATTTAAATTAAAATTTTTTTTGTTAAACTTGTTGGAAGTTGTATTTGGAACATGGGTTATAGCTAAGAACACACAACCTGTGAGATTTGAGCTTAATTACATGGTTATATTATCTAACCATAATATTTTATTCTTGTGTTTTCTTCTCTATGATCGTAATCTATATTTTGTTCCATCCTATCTGTCCAATGTTTAATGTGTTATATGCATGCATATGATTGAAGCCATTATTTGATTATTTGCTCACTTATCCCAAATAGCCTACCCTTTCTGTTACCTTTGTTAGCCACTTTGAGCCTTTTAATCCCCATTTGTTCTATATTTTACCATATCACTAGCCTTAAGCGGAAAAATAATTAAAAACCCCAAATTGAATCTTTGGATAGCTTAAGATAGAGATTGTGTATCAACTATGTGTGGAAAAACTGTGGGAACATGGGTTAATAAGGGAATGTGTTATGTTTTTACTTTGATAAAATATTGGAAATTTGGGTACCTACTAATATGAGACCAGAAAAATAATGTTAAGTTAATAAAAGATCAATGCATATGTGATACAAATTAAAAGAAAAGTTGATACATGAGTATATGATGCAAAAGTGAGAATTTTGGGTAGCTAGGCATGATTTAAGAAGTTATATAAAGTGTGTGTGTGTTTATGTGAGAGCTTATGTTAGTTAAGGATTTAATTTATAGCTCACTTAGCCATACATATATCCTCACCCTTGCCTTGGTCCCATTACAACCTTGAAAAGACCTCATGATGTTTGCATTGGTACATTAAATATTTGTTGATTGGTTAGGTGAAGAACAAGGTTTAGAAAGCATGACTAGAGAAGACTAGAGTGGATTACCCTATACACTTGAGAAATTAGAGTGCATATACACTACCAGTGAGGGTTCAATGCTTGATTCTATGTTCCCTGCTTTTATGAGCTATCTTCTTATAAGTTTACTTGCCCTTACTATATGATTTGAATTAGTAGAATTTGATTCATGTTTGTCTTGGAGAACTTATTTACTTTTAACCAAGTAGGTAGAAACATCTTGGCATTTAGGTAGCTTGCATTTAGATAAGTTGCATTGCATAGATTCCACCATTCTACCTTCACCCCTTTATAGTTTCTCTTGAGCTAAGCATGAGGACATGCTAATGTTTAAGTGTAGGGAGGTTGATAAACCACTATTTTATGATTTATATTATGCTCAATTGAGTGGTTTCTATCAAGTCTTTGCTCGCTTATTCATATAAATTGCATGGTTTTACAATTCCTTCCTTACTCCTTAATATATGTGAAAATATGTTTCCTGGACCATAAAATTATTAATTTTAATTACCATTTATTACCATTCGATGCCGTGATCCATGTGTTGAATACTTTCGGGCTTTATAGGGCAGGAATGTCTTATAGAACAGAAAGGAAACATGCAAAAGTGGAAGGAACATGCGAAAATGAAGTTTTGAAGAAAATGGCAACAACACGCACACATGGATGACGCGGATGCGTGACTCGCGCAGAGCCCAAGTGATGCGCACGCGTGGACGACACGGACGCATGCCTAGTCCAAAGCACGAGCGATGCGTACGCGTGACTGACGCATACGCGTGACAAGGAAAACTTCCAAATGACGCGCACGTGTGACCCACGCGTACGCATGACAGACGCCACATGTAGAAAGTTTCAGAATTCACCCCTAGCGATTTTTGGATCCTTTTCGACCCAAATCCAAGCCTAGAAAACACAAATTAGAGGCTATAAAGTGGGGGAATGCATCCATTCAAAAGGGGAGATTGACATAGGCTGATAATTCACAATTTTAGGTTTTAGATGTAGTTTTCTTGAGAGATAGGCTCTCTCCTCTCTCTCTTAGGATTTAGGATTTTTCTTAGTTTTTGGATTGTTTCTTCATTTCAGGTTCAATGTTCCTTTAATTTATTTTCTCTTCTACTTTTATTTATTTTATTACTTTAGTTTGTTTATTTTCCCAATTTGGTTTGTGGATTCCTGTGTTTAATTTGATTTTCTATTTAATACACATTGAGGTATTCCAGATTTATGATTGCTTTTTTTTATTTATTATATAAATAATTCGAATTTTTCTCTTTTGGCTTTGGTTGAGTAATTGGTGACACTTAAGTTGTCAAACTTAGCTGTTGGTTAAAAATTGGAATTTGCTGATTGATTTGGATCCTTCTAAAACTAGTCTTTCCATAGGAGTTGACTAGGACTTGAGGAATCAATTTGATTAGTCCACCTTGACTTTCCTTTATTTAGTAAGGGTTAACTAAGTGGGAGCAATAAACAATTCTCATCACAATTGATAAGGATAACTAGGATGGGATTTCCAGTTCTCATGCCCTGCCAAGAGTTTTTCTAATTATTAATTTATTTTTCTTGTCATTTAAATTACTTGTTTCCTATTTCAAAAACCCAAAAATACACATTTTTCCATAACCAATAATAAATCATACCTCCCTGTAATTCCTTGAGAGACGACCAGAGGTTTCAATACTTCGGTTATAAATTTTATTGGGGTTTGTTGCTTTAGTGACAACCAAAACTTTTATACTAAAGGATTCTCTGTTGGTTTAAGAACTATACTTACAACGTGATTATTTCTATGAAATCCTTTACTAGCAGAAGTCCATTCGTCAACAACCCTGGTTCATGGTTTAAGTTCTTATTATATTTATTTATTTTGTTCTAAGCTTGAATATTAGTATTTGATGTGGAGTTCTAGGATTGCCTTCGGCGTCCCGGGGCCTTGCATCTTACATCATTGGGCATTGTTACTATATTGAGAACCTCCAGTTCTCATTCCATATTTTGTTGTTGTTTTTCAGATGCAGGTCATAATCTACTTCGGTGATATTGCGGATATGGTGACAGAGCGAAGTATGGTCCCTCCTTGGTTTAATTTACATTACTTTGTTATAGTTACTCTCATATCTTTTTGTGTTTTAACTTTATGGCCTTAGAGGCTTACTTGAGAGATAGGTTGTATAAGCTGTTTTAATTCTAAAACTCTGTATAACTCTATTTGTAACTAGTCGGCTTAAACTCCGCAAGCTACGGCTAGTTTCCTATGTTTATATTATTATATCTATATATTTGTTATATTCTTTTGTACCTATATCTCGTATCTTGTGCGTTAATTTCATGTGAACGTTTCGCATTTCTGAAACTCTGTCTTTGAGCTCACTCCTTCATCAGGCTTCTAGATTATATTATTTCTTTCTATATATAAATATGTATAAGCCTTAGAATTATCGTAACCTCTGATTAACCTTTTCCTTACGACTAGAGGTAAAGTTTAGGGTAATTGGGGTGTTACACATAACACAGATGTTATCACTTTGTTCAATGATGCCTAATCTGCTGAAGCGATCCTTTATATTAACTCGACCTACACGTATAAACCAAGTAAACAACTCTACCCGCGGTGGAACAATTCCTTTCCAGATTTTATTTGTGAACTTATAGCTGAGGATATCATCCGTCAATGTCTGTACCTGCAACACCTGCACAAATGAGTTAGTAGTATAAACGTCTTCCTTATCAAATTTTTACACCACTTTATCTTGTATGTCTGCTATTAGTCTCACAGCTTACAAGATCTCAAGCATTTGGTTCAAACTGTCGGTCTCCCATTGTCGGAGTTCCCTCCTCCAATGGAAGTTCCAAACCCATTCTATCCCATCCTAAAATCCACACTCCCCAATGACGGATACCTTATTATCTGAAATTAAGTAGAGTCTTGGAAAGGAGTCTTTCAGCTTTCCCGACTGTAGCCATGTATCTTCCCAAAATCTGGTTAGTCTACCATCGCCAACTTCAATAGCCAACCCATCAATCATCTTCTATCTGACATGTTTCTCTTTGATTTGCAAATGACAAATATCTCTCCACGGACCCCCTTTTACTAGTATAGGTTGAGTAGACAATAACTAGCCGGGGTTCAGATTATTGCAGGAGCACACTACCTTCTTCCATAGAGGGCACTCTTCCTTAGAGAATCTCTACCACCATTTAAACAACAATGCGGTATTACGAATTTAAATTAATTTAAAAAAGTTATTTAAAATTATAATTTCAATCTTATTACGTGCATGACACGAGTAATTACACTTGTTGCATTATAATTTTAGGTTATTTCACAATAATAATTAATGTTCATAATATTGAATTATTCTAAATTTTTTTATTTTCTATTGTTAGTAGTTAATCCCAAATTAAAAAGATTATGTTGAATAGTCCAAGTATAACCGAAGTTAATTTATTTTATTAATATAATTGATTGAAAGCATAAATGATAAATAAGACAAGCAAATAATTAGAAAAATATAATATTAGTAATTACTTAAAATAGATAACAAAATAAGTTATAGAGTACTACTTTATTTAAATTATTAATAATTAAAAGAATAAAAGGCCAGTAATTATTTTTAAAATAGACATTAAATTTTGTTTTATGGTACTAATTTATTTGAGTTAGTAATAAAATTTTATAATTTTTAGATTTAAATCTACTCAATTTATGTATTTTATTTTATTCTACTTTAACAAAAAATTGAGACATACATTTTTAATTATTTATTTAAAAAGTATAGCGAAATGAGTTATATTAATTAATTGATTGTATTTGTAAGATGAATAATGATGAGCGGATAATTTATACGCTTTTTGGCGAAATTGACGATGTAACTTGGCGTTGAACGCCAAGTACATGCTGCTGTCTGGAGTTAAACGCCAGAAACACGTCATGATCCGGAGTTGAACGCCCAAAACATGTTATAACTTGGCGTTCAACTCCAAGAAAAGCCTCAACTCGTGGATAGATCAAGCTCAGCCCAAGCATACACCAAGTGGGCCCCGGAAGTGGATTTATACATCAATTACTTACTCATGTAAACCCTAGTAGCTAGTCTAGTATAAATAGGATAAGTTACTATTGTATTAGACATCTTTTGACAGTTTAATCTTTGACTGTTTTAGTCTTTGATAATTCGGTCCTTTGATCACTCAGGGGGCTGGCCATTCGGCCATGCCTGAACCTTTTACT
>NC_029772.3:81898371-81898694 GCF_000817695.3 Arachis duranensis
CCAACAGAATCTTCGTGGTATAAGCTAGATAGATGGCGGCATTCATGGGGATCCAAAAAGTCTAACCTTGTCTGTGGTATTCCGAGTAGGATTCCGGGAATCCGAAAAGTCTAACCTTGTCCGTGGTATTCCGAGTAGGATTCCGGTATTGAATGACTGTGACGAGCTTCAAACTCCTGAAGGCTGGGCGTGATGACAAACGCAAAAGAATCAATGGATTCTACTCCAACCTGATTGAGAACCAACAGATGATTAGCCATCCCGTGACAGGGTGCGTTGAACATTTTCACTGAGAGGATGGGAGGTAGCCACTGACAACGGTG
>NC_029772.3:81898793-81899368 GCF_000817695.3 Arachis duranensis
CCATTGATGATGGTGATGCCCTACATACAGCTTGCCATGGAAAGGAGTAAGAAGGATTGGATGAAAGTAGTACGAAAGTAGAGATTCGAAAGGATTCTAGCATCTCCACACACCTATCTGAAATTCCCACTATTGATTTACATAAGTATTTCTATCCCTTTTTATTTTATTTATCTTATCTAATCCAATTACATTTGACCCTATGAATCCACTCAACTGAGATTTACAAGATGACCATAGCTTGCTTCATACCAACAATCTCTATGGGATCGATCCTTACTCACGTAAGGTATTACTTGGATGACCCAGTACACTTGCTGGTTAAGTTGAACGGAGTTATGAGCTTCTCTACCAGTGCCTGGAACTCTTTTATCACAATTTCGTCCACCAAGTTTTTGGCGCCGTTGCCGGGGATTGTTCTAATTACAATTACGTGCAACTACAGCGCCAAGTTTTTAGCGCCGTTGCCGGGGAATGTTCGAGTATGGACAACTGACGGTTCATCTTGTTGCTCAGATTAGGTAATTTTCTTTTCAAAAATCTTTTTCAAAATTTTTCTTTTCTTTTTCGTTTTT
>NC_029772.3:81899496-81899813 GCF_000817695.3 Arachis duranensis
TTTGCGTTTCTTGTTTGAGTCTTGAGTCAAATTTTAAGTTTGGTGTCAATTGCATGCTTTAAAAATTTTTCTTGCATTTTTTTCGAAAAAATTCATGCATTCATAGTGTTCTTCATGATCTTCAAGTTGTTCTTGGTAAGTCCTCTTGTTTGATCTTGATGTTTTCTTGTTTGGTGTATTTTCTTGTTTTTCATATGCATTTTTTGTTTGTTAGAGTCCATGCATCAAAGATTTCTAAGTTTGATGTCTTGCATGTTTTCTTTGCATCAAAAATTTTTCAAAATTATGTTCTTGATGTTCATCATGATTTTCAAAGT
>NC_029772.3:81899913-81900159 GCF_000817695.3 Arachis duranensis
TTTGATCCAAAATTTTTATGTTTTGGGTCATATTTGTGTTTTTCTCTCTCATCTTTAAAATTTCAAAAATAAAAAAAATATCTTTTCCTTATTTCCCTCCAAATTTTCGAAATTTTGGGTTGACTTGGTCAAAAATTTTTAAAATTAGTTGTTTCTCACAAGTCAAGTCAAATTTTCAATTTTAAAAAAAAAAATCTTATCTTTTTAAAATCTTTTTCAAAAATCATATCTTTTCAATTTTATCTT
>NC_029772.3:81901300-81901939 GCF_000817695.3 Arachis duranensis
GCAACATGCATCCAACAGTACTAGAGAGGCTGCTTCTGAAGAAGCTTATGATCCTGAGAACCCTGCCATGGCAGAGGTTAATTATATGGGTGAACCTTATGGAAACACCTATAACTCATCATGGAGAAATCATCCAAATTTCTCATTGAAGGATCAACAAAAGCCTCAACAAGGCTTTAACATTGGTGAACGCAATAGGCTGAGCAATAGCAAGCCTTATCCATCACCTTCTCAGCAACAGACAGAGAATTCTGAACAAAACACTTCTAATTTAGCCAATCTAGTCTCTAATCTATCAAAGGCCACTTTCAGTTTCATGAGTGAAACAAGATCCTCCATCAGAAATCTGGAGGCACAAGTGGGCCAGCTGAGTAAGAAAGTCATTGAAACTCCTCCTAGTATTCTCCCAAGCAATACAGAAGAAAATCCAAAAGGAGAGTGCAAGGCCATTGATGTGATCAATATGACCGAATGCACAAGGGAGGAGGAGGACGAAAATCCTAGTGAGGAAGACCTCCTGGGACGTCCCTCAAGCAAGAAGGAATTTCCTATTAAGGATCCAAAGGAATCTGAGGCTCATATAGAGACTATAGAGATTCCATTAAATCTCCTTCTGCCATTCATGAGCTCTGAAGATTA
>NC_029772.3:81903311-81903926 GCF_000817695.3 Arachis duranensis
CCATATTCTCTTCTTCTTCTTCTTCTCTTCTTTCTTCTATTGCTCGAGGGCGAGCAATTTCTTAAGTTTGGTGTGGTCAAAGCATAATCTTTTTTATTTTCCATTACCATCAATGGCACCTAAGGCCGGAGAATCCTCTAGAAAAGGAAAAGGGAAAACAAAAGCTTCCACCTCCGAGTCATGGGAGATGGAAAGATTCATCTCCAAAAGCCATCAAGACCACTTCTATGATGTTGTGGCAAAGAAGAAGGTGATCCCTGAGGTCCGTTTCAAGCTCAAGAAAAATGAGTATCCGGAGATCCGACATGAAATCCGAAGAAGAGGTTGGGAAGTCCTAACCAACCCCATGCAACAAGTCAGAATCTTAATGGTTCAAGAGTTCTATGCCAATGCATGGATCACTAGGAACCATGATCAAAGTATGAACCTGAGTCCAAAGAATTATCTTACAATGGTTCGGGGGAAATACTTAGATTTTAGTCCGGAGAATGTGAGATTGGCGCTCCACTTGCCCATGACGCAAGGAGATGCACGCCCCTACACTAGAAGGGTCAACTTTAATCAAAGGTTGGACCAAGTCCTAATGGACATATGTGTGGAAGGAGCTCAATGGAA
>NC_029772.3:81904340-81904977 GCF_000817695.3 Arachis duranensis
GAAGAGCTTAAGGACATTGTTGGTCCTTCAAGAAGAAGACGCCACTAAGGTGGATTCATTCCTTGTTCTTATTTCTTTCTGATTTTCGGCTTTTATGTTGTATGTTTATCTATGTTTTGTGTCTCTACTTCATGATCATTAGTATGTAGTAACTATGTCTTAAAGCTATTAATAAATGAAATCCTTCACCTCTCTTAAATGAAAAATATTTTAATTCAGAAGAACAAGAAGTACATGAATTTCGAAATTTTCCTTGAATTTAATTTAATTTTATTGATGTGGTGACAATACTTTTTGTCTTCTGAATGAATGCTTAAACAGTGCATATTTTTGATCTTGTTGTTTATGAATGTTAAAACTGTTGGCTCTTGAAAGAATGATGAACAAAGAGAAATGTTATTGATGATCTGAAAAATCATGAAAATTGATTCTTGAAGCAAGAAAAAGCAGTGAAAAGTAAAAAGCTTGCGAAAAAAAATAGGCGAAAAAAATAGAAAGAAAAAGAAAAAGCAAGTAGAAAAAGCCAATAGCCCTTAAAACCAAAAGGCAAGGGTAAAAAGGATCCAAGGCTTTGAGCATCAATGGATAGGAGGGCCCAAGGAAATAAAATCCAGGCCTAAGCGGCTAAATTAAGTTG
>NC_029772.3:81905208-81905400 GCF_000817695.3 Arachis duranensis
TTATAGTATATTCTCTTCTTTTTATCCTATTTGATTTTCAGTTGCTTGGGGACAAGCAATAATTTAAGTTTGGTGTTGTGACGAGCGGATAATTTATACGCTTTTTGGCATTGTTTTTAGGTAGTTTTTAGTAAGTTCAATCTACTTTTAGGGATATTTTCATTAGTTTTTATGTTAAATTCACATTTCTGA
>NC_029772.3:81905533-81906122 GCF_000817695.3 Arachis duranensis
GCTGACAAAAGGACTGCTGATGCTGTTGGAATCTGACCTCCCTGCACTCGAAATAGATTTTCTGGAGCTACAAAACTTCAAATGGCGCGCTCTCAACGGCGTTGGAAATTAGACATCCAGAACTTTCCAGAAATATATAATAGTCTATACTTTATTCGGAAATTGATGACGTAACTTGGCGTTGAACGCCAAGTACATGCTGCTGTCTGGAGTTAAACGCCAGAAACACGTCATGATCCGGAGTTGAATGCCCAAAACATGTTATAACTTGGCGTTCAACTCCAAGAAAAGCCTCAGCTCGTGGATAGATCAAGCTCAGCCCAAGCATACACCAAGTGGGCCCCGGAAGTGGATTTATGCATCAATTACTTACTCATGTAAACCCTAGTAGCTAGTTTAGTATAAATAGGATAAGTTACTATTGTATTAGACATCTTTTGACAATTTAATCTTTGACTATTTTAGTTTTTGATCATTCGGTCTTTTGATCATTCAGGGGGCTGGCCTCTCAGCCATGCCTGAACCTTTCACTTATGTATTTTCAACAGTGGAGTTTCTACACACCATAGATTAAGGGTGTGGAGCTCTG
>NC_029772.3:81906266-81906526 GCF_000817695.3 Arachis duranensis
ATCCGTGACACTCATCATCATTCTCACCTATGAACGCGCGTGATTGACAACCACTTCCGTTCTACTTTAGGCCGGGCGCATATCTCTTAGATTCCCCAACAGAATCTTCGTGGTATAAGCTAGATAGATGGCGGCATTCATGGGGATCCGAAAATTCTAACCTTGTCTGTGGTATTCCGAGAATCCGGAAAGTCTAACCTGTCCGTGGTATTCCGAGTAAGATTCCGGTATTGAATGACTGTGACGAGCTTCAAACTCCT
>NC_029772.3:81906541-81952421 GCF_000817695.3 Arachis duranensis
AAGGATTGGATGAAAGCAATAAGAAAGTAGAGATTCGAAAGGATTCTAGCATCTCCACACACCTATCTGAAATTCCCACTATTGATTTACATAAGTATTTCTATCCCTTTTTATTTTATTTATCTTATCTAATCCAATTACATTTGACCCTATGAATCCACTCAACTGAGATTTACAAGATGACCATAGCTTGCTTCATACCAACAATCTCTGTGGGATCGACCCTTACTCACGTAAGGTATTACTTGGATGACCCAGTACACTTGCTGGTTAAGTTGAACGGAGTTGTGAGCTTCTCTACCAGTGCCTGGAACTCTTTTATCACAATTTCGTCCACCAAATAACGTATAATAAATATTGTGAAATTAATTATAATAAATTAATAATTAATAAATAAAAATCTAAAAGGGACTTTTTATTGCTTTTTAATGGTTACACGTTTTTATAATTTCACTTTCTCTTTATCTCTTCCTTTCACTTTTAGTTCTTTTGATTTATTAAACTAAATCAATTATACTAATTATTTGTATTAACTAATTAAGTATTTTTTAATAGGTTATTATAACTGTGTTTTTAGACCATAACTTAAAAATATTATAAAAAAATATTTTATAAAAGTTGTTAAAAAATAAATATTTTTAAAATGTGTCCTTAAAACACAAATTAACTAAATTATTTTTCAATTTAATGTGTTTGATTCATTCAATTGTATTAATTATAACTAGTAAATTATGTAATTTGATTTGATTAGGATAAATATTTCATCATTTAATATTTTATTTGATTTATTAAATTACATTAATCATAACTTCAAATATTTACTTTAATTATACTAAATATCAAATTATTTTAAATTTTGTTTGATCTTTTATTTGATTCATTAGACCAAATTAATTATAACTAATTTATTATTTAATTTGATCGAGATAAATATTAAATTATTTAATAAATAATACATAAAACAAAAAAATAAATGAAATCAATTAATTTAATTTATTATCTTATTATTTTATATATCCCTTTTCTCTCTCTATTTTGTACTTCATGTAATTTGTAATTTTTTATTTTTGTTTTTTATCTTATTATTTTTAATTCTTTTTTTATTTATTTTGATTAATAATTCTTAACGGTATTCTTTTTTTATTTAAAGATAATTTAATTTTTTTTAATATTTTTATAAAAGTTGATTAATAGATTCTTTTATGAAATCTTTTTAATAAGATCGTATTTTAATTTTTCTCTTTCATCGTTTGTATTAATTAATTATATTAATATTCTATTACAATACATTTTTTATCTATTCCACACATTATCTTTTCTATCTTCTTTTACTTTTTTAATTGATCTTTTTACTTTATTTTTAATTGTTTATTTTACTTTTACTTCTTGTATATAGATTTATTATAATTCATCACAGGTTTTTTTTTAATTTAAGTGATATTTTAGGTTATATTTTACCATTGATACTTTTAGTTTGTTTAGTGTATTTTTTTAGTCTGTGTTTAATATAATAATCTGTAAATATCTATTATATTATATAAAAATTAAATTTATGCACTTAATGATAAAACTGTCATGGCATCACTGGCATATTTTTTATGGTGTTTTTCAATTTATTTTTTTAACTCATTAAATTCAGTTTATTATAATAAATCAGTTATATCAACTAATTGATTTGGTTAATTATTTAAATATCATACAATTTATTATCATTTCCATCAATCAATTAATTGTAATTCAAATTGAATGATTATTTTATTACAAAATTATTATTTTCTAACTTATTTATGGGCAATACATATATTAATTATAATCGCAAATTAAGCTATTTTACATTAAATAACTTATATAATGGTCATCTCATTTATTATCGTAAATGCTGAATTAAATAAGTCATTATTACTTTTGATTTAGAATTAAATGAGAATAAAATCAAAGATACTATTTTATTTAGCCTTTAGGGTTTAATGGGTGTCACACTCAAATATAAATAGTGACTTCTGGATTTTGGTCTCCAACACATCAAAGCCACTTCCATAACTCTTTTTCCATAAAAGGAATTGCGATTCAACTATATCAGGGATATAGAAGGTTTTCAAAGAACAAGAGAATGGTTTGAATTTGCATGAATTATAAATGTTCGAACTTATGATGTTTCAGTTGGTTGTGGTTACGAGAATGACTCTAATCTATACATGTCTAAGGACTATAATAGATTAAATATTATTTATGTAATTTATTTCTAATTTTGGTATTTGATTAAATTAGTTTTAGATAAATTTAAATTGTTGACTTAATTTATATATTACGACTATTCTTTTTGAATATATTATTTTTACAGTTTTTAATATAAAATTTCTTTTTTTATAATTTTTAAGTTTATTTTCTTTCTTAGATATATGTATCACCTTTTTTTCTCATTTTATATTTCAGATTAGTAACGCAATTATTAAGAAAAATGTATTTTAAAAAAAAAATAATAAAATATCACTATTTAAAACAAAGAAAGATACGTGAAAAAAAGGAAAATGAAAAATTAAAAATCACTATTAGAAGAAAAACTATTAATATGCGTATAGATGGGGCCGGAATTGAGGAATATATATGGATATAAAAAATAAAAAATTATTACACGATTGTAGAATAAAAAATAATTATATATATATAACGAAATAATTATAAAAATGGAAAGTCCCATCCAAATTTGAAAAGAACAAAACGACTTACATAGAAATGGTTCTCATGGATAATAAGGTAAGTTGATTATTTTCCATGATTATTTCAAGTGATGCTAGGTCCATTTTATAAATATATTTTGTTCATATTTTAAGTTCATTTGATAAGTAAACCCTTGCACTTATCAAAGACGGTGCGATTTTATAGATTTATAAGTTCTAATAGCCTTTATATTTAATTTGTTTTATAGTATGATAATAGCCAATATATTTGTTGATGAATTCAACTATTACTATATTATTTATGATCACATTCATTATATATGTCTGATTTATTGAAAAAAGTAGATTATTAAAACCGATTAATAACTATTTTAGAATTAATCCAATTAACACTAAATTAAAAAAACAATGCATAACATGTTACTTTTTTATTAATCAAATTATTATAATTTAAATTAATTTAAAAAAATCATTTAAAATTATAAGTTCAATCTTGTCACGTGTATGGCACGGGTAATTACACTTGTATTTAAAGAATATCTAGCTATTCTAAAACAATATGGAACAGAAACAATAAGTATTTTATTAATTCTACTCTATCATAAATATTTTATTTTGTTTTTATATTAAAATAACTATTATTTTAAATTTTAATAATTTATTAATTATTTTATATCTATTATACTATTATATACTACAAGTATTTATTAAAAAATAATTAAAATAAGTGAGTTTATAACTAAAATCAAAATAAATTAAATAGAAGTAAATTATTTGATGAAAGATATCTATATATATTATAATTTACAAATAAATTAACAACAAATATGACAGCATGGTGGCTTTGAAAGGCACCTTTTTAATTGAGGATAGGGATTCAAAATCCACCCAAGCATTTTGAAAAAGTTTTAACTTCCAGTGATTCGGTCGGATCGATCTCACCGAGTTTGATCAGTTTTCAACGATTCACTCCAGATTTTGACTGGTTTGCGCCGGTTCTCTGCCTTATTCGATTCAAGCATCGAACCAAACCGATATTAAATCTGATTCATCGATTTTTTGGTTCAACCGATTGTTCTGATCTGATTTTAATAACTATGGTCAGTGGGACACAGGTTATGAAACTAAAATGGTAGCTAATTTTTTTCATGGTTAGACTTTTTTTATTTTTGCATGTTTGTTATGTTATTTAAAATACCAATGTTATGAAATAAAGAAATTTTTTGTTCCATTGATTTATGTTGATTTTATTTGGCTGTAAGGTTTGGAAGTGGAAGAATCAGAGCACTATTTTGAGGAGTCAGTCTGTGCCCCCGATTCAGCCGAAGGTTTCCATGTTAATGTTGAAGGGAGTTTCGTAGGCGAGGAAGAGAGTGAAGGATTCGAAGGTTTTGAAGCAGAGTTGGACATACATGACGAATTTGGAGATGGGTTCTATGACAACTGGGAAGAATGGACAACTGATGAAATTGCGGATCTAGGTTGTATGAATATGAAGGAAATCACAGTGGAAGAGATTAAAAGTCTCCATTTTTTGGATCAAAAAGTTACATTTTTATTCTACAACTTATATACAAAAATGAATAGGTTTGTTGCTCGAAGGTATAAGTGTCGACAAACTATAAATAATGAGGTGACACAACAATCTTTTGTATGTTTTAGGCAGGACTTTTGGAAGGAAAAATTGTGTGATGTAGTCGCTGCTTAAAAACGTGAGCCAAAGGCAAAGACTAGATGTGGGTGTGAGGCGGAGATGCGTGTTCATGTGAACAAGGATAGTGGCCGATGGATTGTAACCTATTTTCAAGAAGTTCATAATCACAAGATGGTTGAGGACACATTTAAATTTCATGCTTCCAAGACATAGAAGGATGAACTCTGCGACAATTGATCAGATGAATATAATGTTGAAAATGGGCATCAAGACATCACAAATTTATGCATCCATTGTGCAGATAGCAGGGGCTGTGAAAATGTTCTATTTTTGAAGAGAGACATGTATAATCAAATTGACAAGCAATGGAGCATTATTTGTGGGGATGCAAATGTATGCCTTAAGTTGTTGCAATGTATGGAAGCAGAAAATTTAGGAATGTGTGTTAGATACCTAGCGGAAAAGGAAGGTCGTCTGGTGGATTTGTTTTAGTCTAGCAACTGTAGTCAACTAGATTATGAAGCATTTGAGGATGTTTTAGCATTTGATTCCACATATCGCAAGAATAAGTACATATGTTCCCTAGTGGCTTTCTCGGGTGTTAATCATCACAATCAACCAATAGTGTTTGCTGCTACCCTTGTAGAAAATAAGACTGTGGAAACATATAAGTGGCTACTTCATTAATTTTCAGAAACCTTGAAGGGCAAGGCCCCGGGATGTGTCATCACTGATGGTCATGGAGCCATGAAAGAAGGCGATTGAATAAGTTTCTCTAAAGTCATATCATCGTCTATGTGCATGACACTTACTCTGGAATTCAACCTCAAACATAAGCAATCTTGTGTTCACATACAAATTCAAGAAATGCATGTTATTTAACTATGAAGTTATGGAGTTTGAAGAATGGTGGAACAACGTGGTTTCCGAGCTAGGCGTAAAGGACAATCCTTGGATGTGTGATCTTTATGCTAGAAGATGTATGTGGGAAACTACACACATCTGTGGTCATTTATTTGGGGTCTTTCGAACTACCTCAAGGTGTGAGGGACTTCACTCTATGTTGGGTAAATTTGTGCATTTCTAGCACAACTTAAAAGACTTTGTTGAACAATTCTCTAGATGTATAAGTCAAATGAGGTCTCAGGAAGCATTGTCTGACTTACGATCAATTGTTGATGAGATAGTACTACAAAGCCCTCTACGATTACTAGAAAGGCCTGTGGCAAGTGTTCTGACAAGAGAAATCTTTCTTCTTTTATGAAAAATGCTTTCATGTGCTTACACGTTAAAGGTACGTTCGTGTACATTCACAGCATATTCAAATATTTACACGTTATCCCGGTCTGGAATTTTCCCCGAGAGTGGCGTATTTCACATTATCAGAATGGACCATTCTTCAAGTGTTCGTGCATGAGGATAGAGACCTTTGGGATTCTTTGTGACCATATTATTGTAGTATTAGTCCACCTTGATATCATTGAAATACCTGCTAGTGTAGTGTTGGAGAGGTGGTCGAAAGATGCCCGTTCAAGGGTGAGGGCTTTCATGGAAAAAAGGGCCATTTTGCTGGGATCCGATGGTTACGTACCGTAATTGGATGTTGAACTATTTGTGCAGGGAGTTGTGTGTACTTGCTTCTGCATGAGTGGATGATTTTGTTGATGTAAATGTGAAAGTGATAAATAAAATTTTGCACTTGAAAGGCAAGACACTATCTCCAACGGGGGAAGGAGTTGACCATCCGGTGTCTTCTACTCTCGAGGATGGCATAAAGGATCCTCAGGTTGTACATCATTGCAAGCAGCGTAAAATTGGTATAGGTAGCCAGCCATAAGCCAAGGGTGTAAAAAGATGTGGAATTTGCCGCGCAGTTGGCTATAACCGGTTATCTTGTTCACAAAGACAAACCAGGGGTAAGGTCAATTTTTTTTGTGGTTGAGGTACCCAAGGGAGGGCGCAGAAGGCGATTTATGAAGAGACTAATGACAATGAGTATAAAAATATAATGGAAGAGGTTATTGTCATTTGTCGTTGATGTTATGGCTTTGGTTCGTGTTACTTTGGCTTAGGTTGGTGAAGTAGATTAGCTGAAAACTCATTGGAGCGGTCAGAACGCTAGTGAGAAAGATGAAGACGACTCATTCGACAAAGACCATTACCTGGATGTATCTCTGTCTGAGCGATAGGAGTTAAAGATTCATTTGTTGAAGCAATGTTGATTTAACCTTGTTTAAGATGTGTTTTACTTTTTCATACTAAACTAATGAGTAAAGCGTACCGGGTGTTTCAATTGTGTTTTATTTTTATGGATTACATTAATGATTTAAATATGATGTGCACAATAGACTAGATAAGCCAGTCACTAAAACTAATGAGTAAAGCATATTTGGTGTTTCAGTTGTGTTTTATTTTTGTGGATTGTTTTATATTTGTGGACTAAACTAATGATTTAAATGTGATGTGTACAATAGACCAGACAACGCAAGTCACAAAAAGGTAGGTGAACATTTTATTGCATCACAAATTCAAAGTTGAAATGCATAATTCAAAAGTTTAAATCCATAATTCAAAGGCATGACAAAGCACGGGATAGTTGGAGAGCATCCATATTCCCAATACCATTAATGTCCAAGGACAAAGACAAATGGCAAAAAACCATAACAAAAGCATAGACAAAAGACAAAAACACCATAATAAAGCATGACAGGGTTGATAATCCTAATGGCAATAAGGTTTAAAGGTTGAGATGCATGTGCAGATAACGGTAAAATTTTTGACTCCAATCTAAGACGTAAAAGCATGATTGGTAATCCATTATGTTTGCTCGTTGAATGAAGCCATTAACAAAGCAACAACAGTGTGCAATCTGACACCCTTTTCCTCCATCTACATGTTATAGGAAGCGATAGTTTTAGCAATACAATTAATTCAAATCACAACTGTAAAAACAACATACATGAAGCATAAGATTGCGTTGGAAGGAACCACCCATGACCATCCAGTGGAGGACCCAAATAGCTGAGGTCTCACTACAGCAATATAAGCATTGGCATTA
Source organism: Arachis duranensis (assembly GCF_000817695.3). Classification (NCBI taxonomy): domain Eukaryota; kingdom Viridiplantae; phylum Streptophyta; class Magnoliopsida; order Fabales; family Fabaceae; genus Arachis; species Arachis duranensis. The sequence goes on from NC_029772.3 coordinate 81,913,932, forward strand.
AAATAGGCAACGAAAAAAATAAGCACCCATAATTACAGCAGGTCTTCATAAGTGACACATATACATTGAATGAGCAATAGGAAGTCTATTGACAATGGTAATTCCAGAACATGTTACACCTCCCGCCTTGGTGGAGAAGTCTTCTTCATACGTTGGGTTAGCCATGATTGCGGCCACATTGTCTCCCTAATTGGTTGAAAAATGTTGTAAGAATTTATAAGAATTTGAAAACGTGCATTCAGAGATTGCAAAAAAATGTTGGTTTTGAAAGACTTACCACCTTTTTTATGAATGACTTTCGCTTGAAAACCTCATCATCTCCCGTCAATGCATCTAAGTAATACATCATGTCCTCCCTGAATGCAAGGACCATGAGGTACCAATGTGCAGAGTCCTCCTTTATTGGGAGGTATGCATGTGGGTAACAATGGGTGAGCATGAGGTAAGTGCATATTTTTCTATCGCATAATGCATGAAGCACAAGGAATAACAAAAGAAGTCAAGTATTTGCATAGTTAAGGGTTAGAGATGGCTTCATCCATGTTTTTGAAAAGTTTGCTACCAGCTGCTTGACCGATTTTCCTTGACGAACATCTCTCTGCGCAACATGGATTTGGGTCAGCGTTTATAAACTAAGTACTATGAAAATACTTACATGCCAAGGGTCGATAATATAAAAACTAATGGAGGTAGACACCAAATGTTTGGCCCCTCCATGGCATCGTTATACTTAGTTAGCAGCATCGCAAACATGTGGAAGATATTATCCACTGGAAATGAGCCTGCGGTGAGGCTCAAGATGTCCTCCCTGGTGAGTACTAAATCACCAAATTTTATTAGCTCCTCCCTGCATTGAGACAGGTTGTTACGAGTCCATGCTAGGCTAATATGATATGCAAAGTTAAAAAACTTAAGACGACATAACTTAAAAGACGAAAAGAGCCTCACAGTGGGTTTTTTGGGGGATTGAACGCATAGCATGCGGCCCATCTTTGTGGCTCTATCCAAGAATTTATAGTGGACAGATGCATGTGGAAAGTGTTGACATGTATCCCTGAAATTTTTTTTCCGGTGGGGGCTATGGAGGAAAATTGTTCATGACACTACCAAATACCTTGACTATATTAATCCCACCATTGTTGGGGCCAGCGATGTCACCAGGATAATTTCTTTTAATCCCAGTCTCTTGGATGATACCAATACTAATGGACAAACGGATCTTTCCATGACCTCTAAGTAATCCATTTTTCAGGAAGTATTCAGGAAGGCTAACGGTTGGTTGGTAAAACATCATAGTTGGTCGTTCCAATTAGAGGTGGTGGACACGACTTTGCGAGTCCCATGTTCCTAGACAAAGTAACCGCAGTAAGGACCGAAGAAAAGGAAGTCGAGGTGAATTGTAATCCTTGTGTGGTTCTCAAATTTGTAACTATTCCATGATTAACATCCGATGAAGCGATAGTCTTCCATGTGGTTCCATCGCCAATGCCTTGCAATGAACAATGGGGAGGCAAATGAAGAAGAATGTCCCTAAAGGTGCAAGGAATGTTTTTTTGTTGAAGATATGTATGGTTCTTGTCTTCTTATGATTTATTCGAGCCCTAGAAGAACTATTGTTGGCACCATCCAAATCCAATAAGGATACAAAAAATATTGTATATATATATAAAATACGAGCAATACTCTTTATGAAGAGAAATTGTAATCATGACCCAAATCATGTCCAAAAAACACATTGTGTTCTAATAAGAAAGCAACCACAGGTCTAGTAGAGTAGGCCTTGAATATGGGTGACATTTTAAACCGTGAACCAAGAAAAAAACCTAGGCCATTAAATAACACATTCCATGATTTATAACAAATAAATAGTTCACTTAAAAAAATAACAAATTTTTTCATCACCAAAATATAAGAATTTTTTTCTTATTCTTATTTAATGACTTAAAATATTTTCTACCTTTTTGACAATATATAAAAATGATTAAAATATACAACTAAATTTGAGAAAAGACTTGTTTATCGTCAGCATACCTTTGATGGTGGTATTCGTGACAACCCTTTGTGGCAACTAGATCTTCTGGAGATACGTCCTTCATAGGATCTACCACCAGGATATGTGTCGTCGTCGTTAGGTATTATAATGGGAATAAAAGCATTTGTCTTGAACAACTCCATGTTCTTCAATCCGTTATTGAATGGTCTTCTAGTTAGAGTTGTTGTTGCTGACATATTGGTATTCATGTCTGAGAGCTCATTTTTCACAGTCGATATTCCCAAATGATTTACCTTGTCCGTATTCTGGGAACCTACGAGCTTCATAGTGTTCTTCTCAAGACAAAGCAATTTTGAACACAACACGTAGATGCTGACCTCCATCCTTGCATGCTGGTTTGAGACGACTCAACTTTCATGGCCAACGTATCCACAACATTAGGAAGTGCCTTAATGGCAGCGATGAGCTCAGTTTCATGGAGCTTGAGTCTGCATTCATGATAGATTTCTGAGATTCGTTCTTAGTATAACGTCAAAAACATGACATGCATGGATAAAATATTTACTTACATTATCTGATGGCTTTGTAAGGGTGGCTCCTCCGGGGATTTGCACACTCTCTTTGAGCTGCAAAATGCTTTCTTGCCATGGAATTGCAAGCATTTCCATAGTCGTTTCTATATATGCTTGAGTTAACCTCCATCGGGGATAGGTACATGATATTTTCTTCATAGCCTCTTTATAAAGGAAACATATATTTTTAGTACATCCCCAGTGACTTGTATTTGTTTGAATTTAAAAAGAAAAAATAAATTTTGTAAATGATGCCTTTTTTAAACCTCGGATAGGCCATGAAAGCAGCATTGCCATTCCCATGTAAGCAGGACAGCAAATCCAGGTATATATGTAAGAAGTAAGTTGCCGAAATTATGTTACCTACTTGCACCATGTCGCTATTGTCAAAATCCATCCAGTCATAGTAGGCGACCAGAGGTTAATATCATCTATCGAAGAGGGGAAAACCAACTCATTTTGAGGTTTATTTATATTAATTATATCATGCGGAACTTTTTTGTTCTAAGATACGTTACATTTGGCCAAAGTCAGATCTTAGGAAAATGTAACCTCATCACAAATGGGTTCAATATTTGTGTTAATATTGTCGTGACCAAGGTTTTGAAAATCAGACCAGTCATCTAGTCGCTCTAGTCACTGGTTCATTGGTTCATTGATCCAACCAGTCTGACCGGTGGTTCAACCAAAAAAACTGTTTTAGAATAGAATAATAAATAAATTATAAATAAACATCTTAAAATATAATTATAATCTAACATAAATATTAAAATATCTTCAAAATTTAAAACACTGCATAAAATATCATCAACCAAATTCATATGATTTTATCAAAATAAAAACTCAAAAAGTTATAACCCTAATTCAGATGTCTTCCCCAGGTAATTAATGAGTATTATGTATGGCAAACACTTTGGATACAAATAATTACTAATGATGATTTCACTGGAAACTTGTTTTTGACCCACTCCATATAACCCCCATCCCATGTCTTTCACATTCTTGTAGCCTTAACAAATTCACATCAAACACAAAGTTATTAGTCTTTTCATCCATGAAAAGCCACGTACATAACATGATAATATAACCCTATAATACACATAAGCGTAGCCTCTGCTATATATTTAAGGTAGAGTGATAATAGCTTCTATATTATATAATGTGAGGGATGAACTACAGCTACACTTACATCAGCAACAAGATCGATAGTTTCATACAAAGATCTCACTCAACTTTGGCAATCCTAAAATAAAGACAAGAAAAAGTTGGAAAAAATAAACAACAAACTGAAAATCCTCAGTGAAGAAGAAGATAAGAGTTACCACGATGAGATATTCTTCTTTGTTGCAAACAGATGAAACCTCGTTTAGAAAGTCTGGATTCTTCACCTTACCTGCACCCCAAAATCAAAACTTGAATAATCTCAATTCACCAAAGTCCCACCATTGTTATGATGATGATAAGATTAAAGAAAGGAAAAGGTTGTTACCTTTGGGTGTATCCAACATGTATGGAATGTTAAAAACAACAGCAACATTCAGCAACAAACATTTAAAGGGTGACACTAAATTAATCATCAACAACACCATATCTAAACTCAACAATCAGCATTCAGTAGTTACAAAACATTGAAAATAGCAATACATTATAAAACACTAAAATAGCACACCAGTACATTATTAAATAGCAACACCATTCAGCAAGGCAATGATGACACTAAATTAAACACCGAATTGAATTTCAGAAATTAAACAGAGCATTAGCGAGGCAGAAATTCAAAAGTTCAAAATAACACTAAATTAAATAGAACATTTAGCAAGGAAGAAGAAAAAGAACATTAGCAACACTATTCAGCAAGGCAGTGATGACTGACGTATTTTGCTAGTAAAGAATTTTATAAAAATATAGTCGCGTTGTAAGTATAGATTCTAAAACAACAGAAAATCCCTTCGTAGAAACATTTGGTTGTCACAAGTAACAAACCCCTTTAAAATTGATAACCGAGTATTTAAACCTCGGGTCGTCTTCTCAAGGAATTATAGGGAGGTATGTTCTTATTATTGGTTATGAGTCTTGTAAATTGGAGGTTTAGAAAGTGAGGAAGAAGTATGTTAAATGACAAGTAAAATAAATAAATAACTGTAAAATAAACTCTTGGCAATATATGAGAAATTGAAAGTCCTATCCTAGTTATTCTTATCAGGTGTGATGAGAATTGGGTTTTAATCCCACTTAGTTATCCTTTATTAAACAAAGGAAGGTCAAGTGGACTAATTAGTTTGATCCTCAAGTCCTAGTCAATCCCTGTGGGAGGACTAGCTTTAGAGTGATCTAGATCAATTAGAATCTGTCAATTTCAACCACTGCTGAGTTTGACAACTCAAGAGTCACCAATTAATCAACCAGAACCAAGAATATAGAAAACTAAATTAAAATCATAAATATCTGGAATATATTGAATAAAGATGTCAAGTATAACATGGACAATATTCATAAGCCAATTGGGCAACATAAATCAAATACAAATAAAAGCTTCAGAGTAAACAAAAATAGAAGAGAAACATAAATTATTGAACCTGGTATGAAGAAACAATCATAATCCTAATAGAAATCCTAATCCTAAATCCTAAGAGAGAGGAGAGAACCTCTCTCTCTAAAATCTACATCTAAAACCTAAAATTGTGAGTAATGATTGAATTTCCCAGTCCTCTCCTGAGTCTCTGCACGTTTCCTGACTTTAATCTGTATTTCTGGGCCGAAAACTGGGTTGAAATGCGGCCTAGAATCTCTGCCAGCGATTTTTGTAATTCTGCAGATCGCGCACGTCACGCGTCTGCGTCTTCCACGCGATCGTGTCACTCAGCGTTTTTCGTACCACGTGTGCGCGTCGTCCACGCATTCGCGTCGTTCGTGCAGCTTCCAATCCGCGCGGTCGCGTCAGGCACGCGAACGCGTCACTCTAATTTCTTCCATTTCGCGCGGTCGCGTGAGCCATGCGACCGCGTGACTTCTCGCTGGTCATCTCCTCAATTCCTTGTGTTCCTTCGATTTTTGCACGCTTCCTCTTCATTCTCTAAGCTATTCCTTCCCTATGAAGCCTGAAACACTTAACACACAGATCAAGGCATCGAATGGTAATAAGAGAGGATTAAGATTAGCTAAATTAAGACCAAAGAAGCATGTTTTCAATCAAAGAACTAAACTAGGAAGGAATTGTAAAATCATGCAAATCCTATGAATAAGTGGGTGAAAAGCTTGATAAAACCACTCAATTAAATACAATATAAACCATAAAATAGTGGTTTATCAACCTCCCCACACTTAATCATTAGCATGTCTTCATGCTAAGCTCAAGGAGACAAAATAAATGAGTAGGGAAAAGCAGGATTCATGCAATGCAACCTATGAATGTGAATGCAACTACATGCTAAAATAATTATACCTACTTGGTAAAAAAGTAAATAAATCCTTCAAGAATAAATATGAACTGGACTTCACTAATTCAAATCACAAAATACAATACAAATAACTTGCAAGAAGAAGATAGCTCATGAAAGCAGGGAACATAGAATTGAGCGCTGAACCCTTACTGGTAGTGTATATTATTCTAACTCTCAAGTGTCTAGGGTTAATTCTCTCAATTCTCTACTAATATTGCTTTCTATAGCTTGCTCTTCATCTAACAATCAACAAAAATTTAATGCACCAATACACAAATCAAGAGGTCTTTTAAGGGTTGTAATGGGGTTAGGGTCATGGTAGGATTGTATTTGGCCAAGTGGACTAAAATCTGAATCCTTAATTAACATAAACTTTCCACCTAACTTAAGACAATCCATTTAATTAAAATGGAGAATCTAACTTTCCATTAACTGTGTTTTCCACATATTCATGCATCCTAAATTTGAGTACAGTACATATGCATTGATACCAACACTTACTTTGGGGCATTTTTGTCCCCTTTTATTATTTGATTTTTTTCTTTTTTTCACTTTTTTTTATTTTTCTCTTCTTTTTTTATTATTTTTCTTTTATTTTTCTCAATTCATATGATTAAAGTATTGAATGCAATAATATGTGTTCAACTATTATTTTGCACATTTTCACTAAAATATACAACACCCAATTACTCAAACCAAATATTTTCAAATCCAACTTCCCCACACTTAAATCATGATCACGTTTACTGGTCTAAGCTAATCAAGGGTTCAAATTAAGGACATTATTGTTTTCCGCTTAGAGTTAGTAATGAGCTAAAGTAAAGAACAAATGGGTAAAATAGGCTCAAATTGGTTTGCAAAGGATAATGGAAGGGTAAGGCCATATGGGTATGTAAGCTTAGTGAAACAAGGCCTCAATCATATAAGTGCATGCATACATCAAACAGTTGAAATATAGAATTAAGCAAGACAAGATTACAATTTTAGAGAGAATAACACACAAAAATGAAATATATTGGTTGATAAAATGCAACCAATCAAGTAGGCTCAAAATCTCACTGGTTTTGTGTGTTCGAGCTCTAAACTATGTTCCAAAATAATATTTCTTCGTACAAGTTTTTTTTCAAAAAGTTTTTAATTCAAATTAGTGAAATACTATAAAAAGTTTCTTGAAAAAGAAAATGTTACTTCAACCAAGTGGTAAAATATGCACAAAACAAAATAGACATGCAATCAAACATGCAAATGCAACAATGAAAAACAAAAATTGGTGTTGAGAAGGGATTAACTGACTCGTGGAGATCGGTATCGACCTCCCTACACTTAAAGATTGCACCGTCCTTGGTGTATGCAAAGATGTGCAGGTGGCGGGGGTTGTGGTTCCTCAGCCGGTGCTCGTTGTAGAGTCTTTCTCTTTACTCTTCCTGGTGGCCAGCCTGAAAAAGGGAGAAGAGAAAGGGACATGAAGTCAAAGGGATAGAGCAAGGGAGAGGGTAGTACTAGTAAGAATCATGCCAAAATAAAGAAGAATGTCGTTAACACATGGTCACGATTCCATGAAATTAGGACATCAATGGAAGCATAGCATGATAAATTGAGGCAATTAAATGCAAGATGTTTATTGGCATGCTGGCAAAGGCATGAGTAGCGTAAATCAAGCATTAAAAGCCTTAATGTATTATTAGTCATGAGAAACTAACAATAACGTTTGTATTGACAATTATATTTAATTAATAAAATTTTGAAAAGGGTTTTGTGAAAAACAGGCATTAGAGTAGAAGGATAGAATAATTAAGAATGCAAAACGCCATACGGGTTTTTTCACAAACACAAAGCATGCATATTAAATAAGGTATGAAAAGTATTAAATTGAACATGCAAGCACCCTTAAAAAATAATATATAATTGTCAAGCAATTTCTTAACAATCCACAAGCAAAATAATGACCCAAATAAATTTCTAACACCAATTGAAAGGAAAGAAGAAAGAAAAAGAAAGGAAGGAAGAAAGAAATAAGAAGGGAAAGAAAAGATTTAGATTTGGGGAAGAAAAGATAAGATATTTGGCTGATTTGGATAAGTTATGCGGCGCAGGCGACGCGAGCGCGTGGGGCATGCAGTTGCGTGAGTCGCGCTCTGATGAAGTGACGTTAACTCGTGTGGCACGCGGACATGTGACTCGATATGTGCTCGTGGCGCGAGTGTAGCCTCGCGTACGCACAACTCTCTGTTTAAATGCATTTTTGCCAAAAATCTGGGGTGACGCGGTCACATGGTTGACGCGATTGCGTGGATGGCCTAAATTTGAAAATGGCGCGGACGCGTGGGGCATGCCTATGCGTGGCAGGGCTTGTGCTTCTAGCACGAGTCCAGCCCAATTCTAGCTCAACTTTCGGCCATACACCCTTTTTACGTCGATTTCAGGGCACGCGTTCGCGTGGGTAACGCGGACGCGTGGCAGGCATTTTTCCCACATGACGTGGATGCGTCAACGATGCGGTCGCGTGGATCAATTTGTGCCAATAGCACGCCTCCAGCCACGCTCTCGCATGACTCTCTGTTCAATTTTGTTTTCTTCTCAATGCACCTATGACACGGACGCGTCGGTGATGTTGGCGCGTCGCATGCGATTTATTTTTTTAATGCAGTATGCATAATGCAATGAATGTTATGCAAAATTTCAGGTTCAATCAAAACTCAAAAATAGACAAAAATTTAAACTGAAAAAGGAACGGTCATACCATGGTGGGTTGTCTCCCACCTAGCACTTTTAGTTATAGTCCTTAAGTTGGACATTTGGCGAGCTCCCTGTTATGGTGGCTTGTACTTGTATTCGTCCAGAAATCTCCACCAGTGTTTGGAATTCCCACAGCCTCCGAGATCCCAAACTAGGCACAGAAAGCCTTCAAGCAAGTTAAAGCAAGTGACAAGGCCCCAAGAGTGTTGATTGCCAGAATGGATTCTGGAGTCCCAAACCTTGCTTTTGCACCCATCTTCTTGTTGATCGTTATGATTCCATCCGGGTAGCAAGCAATCTGAATTCTCACTAAAGTGGCCAAACAACTTCCTAGACCCATTCAGTTGAGCTTTACACCAACCTTTGCATTTAAACTTCAAGCTTCCAACCATAATGAACTTTGCAGGACAATTATTACCACTGACCATCTTCCTCTTACTCTTAATGCCACAAAGAGCTCTAAGTTGACCATCTGTCTCCAGTAGCCCATATTCAAGTGGAATTAGAAAGATGAGGGATATAAATTTTACCCACTTGAATGTTGTGAAGGATGATGGCAACTTAGGGGGAGGTGTTTCTAATGAACGTGCAAGCTCCACTCCCTTGTGCTCTTTTTTGACAACTACCACCTCTTTGCAGGATTCTTCAATTTCAACCTCTTCCTCTTGGTAGCTTTCTTCTGATTTAATCTCTTCTTCATTGTTCACCAAGGGCATGGGAGGTGTACTTCTTCTTCTTTAATTTCCAAGTCAAGTCCAATGGGAGAGGATTCAAATGTAGATAAAAATTCATTAATGATTGAATCCATCTCTTGATCATCCCCTTCAAAGTCTTCAACCATGATATGCTTTGGAGGTTGTACACCCTCCTCAACATCAACATCAAACACCTTGGAAGGAGGCTCTATGAATGGATTTCCCAATGGAGGCTCAGCATCTCCTAAATCTTCGACCACTTCTTCTTCTTCAATAATTCCGAATTCCTCTATTTGTTCCAGTACAAAGTCATGATCCTTACTGTCCACTGGAGTCTCTAGTATCTCCTTCATGCTACATTCTTCATTAGATTCTCCACATGAAGCCATGAGGGTTCTTTGAGTGTCCAAACGTCTGGAAGGTAATTGATTTATTGCTTGCTCCAGTTGATGAAGGGTTGCATGAAATTGATCTACTATTTCCTTGAGGCGAGCCTGTGATTCTTGGGTCGATGGATAGGGATATGGTGCATATGGAAGTGGTGGTTCTTGGGAGTAATTGGATTGGAATTGGGGTGATTCTATATATGGTTCATACGATTCATAGGGTGGTTGGTATGGGGGATATGGGTTAGGGTCATAAGGAGGTGAATGGCGGAAAGGGGCTTGTGAGTATGGTGGTTCAAAGCTATGTTAAGGGGGTGGTTCATTGGCATATGATGGGGCTTGTTGGTAACTACAAGGGGTCCACCATACCTATCATCTTGGTATGCATTATAGAATGGTCTTCGTCCATGATATCTTGGAAGGTGTTGTCGCCTAAAGGGTTGATCAGATCCTCTTGGCTCCGTCCATCTTTGATTGCTTTGGCCTTGATGCATATTCCTGTTATAGTTTTCTCTTCCTGCAACATAGTTGTAACCAGACTCATAGCCAAAGGGGTGAAAGTTCATAGTAGTAGGAGAAAATAAAAACAAAAACTAACAAAAAGAAAATATTTTGAAAAAGATTTGATTTTTTTTTAAAAAAAATAAGATAAGATTTTTTTTTAAAATATTTACAATAACCGATAATAAGGCACACGTTTGTAATTTCCTGGCAATGGCGCCATTTTGACGTTAGGATTTTTTGCTAGTAAAGAATTTTATAAAAATATAGTCGCGTTGTAAGTATAGATTCTAAACCAACAGAAAATCCCTTCGTACAAACATTTGGTTGTCACAAGTAACAAACCCCTTTAAAATTGATAACCGAGTATTTAAACCTCGGGTCGTCTTCTCAAGGAATTGCAGGGAGGTATGTTCTTATTATTAGTTATGAGTCTTGTAAATTGGGTTTTTGAAAGTGAGGAAGAAGTATGTTAAATGACAAGTAAAATAAATAAATAACTGTAAAATAAACTCTTGGCAAGATATGAGAAATTGGAAGTCCTATCCTAGTTATCCTTATCAGGTGTGATGAGAATTGGGTTTTTATCTCACTTAGTTCTCCTTTATTAAACAAAGGAAGGTCAAGTGGACTAATTAGTTTGATCCTCAAGTCCTAGTCAATCCCTGTGGGAGGACTAGCTTTAGAGCGATCTAGATCAATTAGAATCTGCCAATTTCAACCACTGCTGAGTTTGACAACTCAAGAGTCACCAATTAATCAACCAGAACCAAGAATATAGAAAACTAAATTAAATTCATAAATATCTAGAATACCTCAAATTATATTGAATAAAGATGTCAATTCTAACATGGACAATATTCATAAGCCAATTGGACAACATAAATCAAATACAAATAAAAGCTTCAGAGTAAACAAAAATAGAAGAGAAACATAAATTATTGAACCTGGTATGAAGAAACAATCCTAATCCTAATAGAAATCCTAATCCTAAATCCTAAGAGAGAGGAGAGAACCTCTCTCTCTAAAAACTACATCTAAAACCTAAAATTGTGAGTAATGATTGAATTTCCCAGTCCTCTCCTGAGTCTCTGCACGTTCCCTGACTTTAATCTGTGTTTCTGGGCCAAAAACTGGGTTGAAATACGGCCCAGAATCTCTGCCAGCGACTTTTGTAATTCTACAGATCACGCACGTCACGCGTGCACGTCATCCACGCGATCACGTCACTCAGCGTTTTTCGTACCACGCGTGCGCGTCGTCCACGCATTCGCGTCGTTCGTGCAGCTTCCAATCCGCGCGGTCGCGTCAGGCACGTGAACGCGTCACTCTAATTTCTTCCATTTCGCGCGGTCGCGTGAGCCATGCGACCGCGTGACTTCTCGCTGGTCATCTCCTCAATTCCTTGTGTTCCTTCGATTTTTGCACGCTTCCTCTTCATTCTCTAAGCTATTCCTGCCCTATGAAGCCTGAAACACTTAACACACAGATCAAGGCATCGAATGGTAATAAGAGAGGATTAAGATTAGCTAAATTAAGACCAAAGAAGCATGTTTTCAATCATAGAACTAAACTAGGAAGGAATTGTAAAATTATGCAAATTCTATGAATAAGTGGGTGAAAAGCTTGATAAAACCACTCAATTAAATACAATATAAACCATAAAATAGTGGTTTATCAATGACACTAGATTAAACACTAAATTAAATTTTAGAAATTAAACTGAGCATTATCAAGACAGAAATTAAACAGAGCATTAGCAAGATAGAAATTCAAAAGTTCAAAACAACACTAAATTAAACAGAGAATTAGCAAGGCAGTAGAAGAACATTAGCAACATTAGCAAAATTATTTGAGCAAAAATTTTAGAAATTAAAAGGAAGAAGAAGAACCAAGCATTCAATAACCAGAGCCATCAGTAACTAGAGCAAAATCAAAGGAAGAAGCAAAGCACGGTCACTCACCTTTGACGGAGACACGGACGGTAACCGGCGAGAGACGAGACGACGGCGACAGATGAGACAATGGCAAACGGCAAGCTGCTCCAACCTCCAAGCCATGAAGAGAGAAGCCAGTGGACGACGTGCTGAGCTACATGGGTTCTGGGCCTGGGGAAGAGGAAGAAGCGGAGGCACCGAGAACGGAGAACTTGGGGGCAACGGCGGCAAGGAACCTGAGGAAGAAGCGGCTAAGGTTTTGCTTCAAAGGGGGAGGTTCACGAATGATGGGGAAGGGGGGTTTCACGAATGGAATGGGCGAATGGCTTCAAGCTTCAGCTCCTTGCACATTTGGTTTTTATTTTTTTTTTTAAGTTTTAACACAAAATGGTGTCGTTTTTATATAATTGGCCGGTCACCAATCCTATCCAACCAGCCGGTTCCTAAACAATTTAACGGTTTTTTAATGATTCTCTAACCAGCTATTATTAGCAATGGTTCGACTGACCGGTCTGGTCCGATTTTCAGAACCATGGTCGTGACTAGTGCATCATGGCTACAATTGCCAAAAACCGTTAAAGCCTTTGCAGATTTAATCATTCTGCCCATTGATGCTACGCTTTAGCTCGTTCAACATCAATGCTATTTATTTTAAAAAATACTTTGATGGAATTTAGTGTTGACTTATTTAAATTTTCTATGAAATAAGAACCACAGGCATTAACTGATACGACTTACTCCAGCAAAACTATATATCGGCAAGGGAGACAAAAGCACTTCCACAAATCCAGTGATGCAGTGACAAATTTGTCTCTTTATGCAGTGGTCCCTGAAGACACTACCATTACCAAGAATATATTTCATACATATATGACGATGAGTATTGAAAGTTTACAAAATCTAGCTAAATGATTGGCTAATTGTAATTCATTTTCGGAAAAATTTCATAATAAATACAGCCACCATTAGTACCTCCAATATTACCGGTACAAACCACATAGAATATTACATAGTACATAATAATATCTAGTTGCAATAACAGTTACTAACTTTAGGTCATTTCTCATACCTGAATAAGCTTATTTAGCCCATGGACTTATACCATCTCACGAGAGCAAGTTATGATTAAAGTCGAAGTGAAACCACCACAACCATTGCCATGGTAACGAGGTGAACTTCATCCTCATGAAAATGCACCTTACCTTTTTGGCCCACCGAAAATAAAAAAATCACCCCAATCAAGTAACAAAAAATTCTTTTACCTTACCTTTTCAAATTTTTAACCATCTGCCACTATGCATCTCTTGAAAACCCTATCAGCGCCATTGTTGTCCCACCAGCCTCCCATTGGATTTGCAACAAGAGCAGTCATCTTTTTTATGTAAAATAAACATCCATCCATTTTGTATGTAAAATAAAATATAATAATGGATTTGCAACAAAAACAACCATTCCTTTTGTATGTAAAATGAGCATCACATGCAAATAAAACCTCCAATAAATACCTTATCGAAAATTTGCACCGGTTAAAGTTAACCCTCTTCTGAATAATGATCATGATGAGAAGAAAGTCGGCGAGTGCAAGAGAAATGTAAAGGAAGTTAAAGAAGACTTTGAGCTCGTTAGGCTGACGAACCCCCGGCTTCATATACCGAATTGTTCAGAGGAAAACGACGGAGATTGTGGCAGAAAGCCAACCAATGAGGAGAATCAAAGCCTTGGTGTCATCATAGCAAATCGCAGAGTATAATAGAGTTGTGATCGCTCTGCTGAGTCCAACGTAGCTTTTCAAGATCCCCAAAACGATGTCATGGCTTTCTGAAAAGTTCTTGACGCACGTGACAAGAGAGTCGGTGTTCGCGAATGACTGAGAGTTAGCGCTGATGCAAATGTATAAGTACATTTGCCAGACCGTTAGTCTCACAACTCTTTTGGTGATAGAGAACCAAATCATGAGGTAGCGGAACAGGTTGAGGATTGCGCCGATGGCTAGAACCACCCAGGGTGAGGTTAGCTCGTTGATGAGGCCAGAGAGGATGCCAACGTTGCTGCCAAAGTCCTTGAAGAAGTTGAGGAGATTGAGGGTGGTTTGGTCGTATCCGATGGTGCTTTTGATTTCGCTGGAGTAGAGGCCGAACATGTTGGTGGCTCCGGCGGCTACCATGATTAAGAAGGAGGCGAACATCAGGAACCAGCGGCCGGTGATGACTTGGAGGCTGAGGCTCCTCATGTCTGTCCATCCTTGAACTGTGGCCATGTGCGGCGATGTGCACGGGCTACGGTTGAACGACGTTAGGGAGAACGGTGGCGTTATGATGTGTCAGAACGGCTGTCTCCCGTACTGACGCGAGTTTTGAGCATGGTCCAGAAATTGGGAGATTATGGGAAAATTGGAAGTAACGGTACGCAGTATGAATATCCTACTTTTTCAAATTTTAAAATTAGAAGTTAAATAATTAATTAAGAATCTGATTCTTAATTTTTAATTTGTATTATTTTTTAATTTATTATTCACATTATTTACAATCATCATTGTTTTTCTATATTTTTTTATCAGAATTTATATACATAAATTAATACAATTTGTATATATATTTTTCATAATTTAAAAATAAACTTATAAAATTTATTTATTAAAAATAATTTAATATTTATATTAATTAAATAATGATCAAAATTATAAAAAACTGTTGGGGCTCTAGAATTTTTGAATGGAAAGAAAGATGTACTCTCTAAAAGTTAAAATCAGCCTTTGTGTATTTAATCTATTAAAAGAAAAAGTAAAATTAGAATAAGAAAGTGGTATCAACAAAACTAAAGTATGCTAGAAATTGGTATCAAACAGAATTCTTCTTCAAAGTTCCGAAATTAGATTAATAGTGCTTTCTTTGTTATTGGTGACAAAGGAAAATCTGCATCTGCATTATTGGATCTATGATGATTATATTTGATCTTGTTGGACCATAGCCAAATCTTTGAAACTGAGAAGCTCTCACCTCTTGTTCTCTTCTTCCCTATCTTCTTTCCATCTTCTTCTTCTTCTTCTTCTTCTTCTTCTTCTTCTTCTTCTTCTTCTTCTTCTTCTTCTTCTTCTTCTTCACCACCAACATGAAGAGACTGAGATGATAACACCACTTCCACTTTCAGATTCGATTCTCTAACCACATACTCATATGAACCCATTGAGTAGCATCTTCTCCCATCCAACCCAATACTACTACTACTACTCTCTTCTCTCTCAATCAATTCACCGTTCCTCAGTTTCCCAAGTCTCACACAAAACACCCTTTTCCTCCCACCACCACCTTCGTCTCCCTCTTCACTCCCTTCACCACCATTCTTATTCTCTTCCTCAACAACACGAACTGGATTCTGATTCTGATTCACGATAGAGCTAGAGAGATTTGCTCTACAGAGAGGACATGTAGAGTTTGAGAGAAGCCATGTGTCGAGGCAGTTCATGTGAAATGCATGGCTGCAAATTGGAACCAACCTCAGCTTCTCGTTCGCAGAGAATTCGCAGAGGCACACTGCACAATCAAATGGTTCTTTTAGCCCCAACAATTCTTGGTAGTAGAACACTGGGAGAGCATCAATGGTGGATTGTTCTAGTCCCGAATCGTGCATTCGGAAGAGATGGTGAAGCTGTCTCTGAATCGCGCGGGAGCGCCTCGATGATTCTTGGAACCTGTTAGACGACGACGACGAGGATGATGATAGGATTTTGATGAAGAACCATAGAATCAAATGGACAAGGCCATAAGCGAAGAAGATAACTGCTAAGACTATTATAACTAACAGAATGAGTGGACTTATTCTGCTAATTACAGATGATGATGGCGGCATGTTATTAGCATCATACGAATGAGATTGGAATGGAGATGGTGATGAGTACTTATTATTCAAATAGCTGATACCACGCATGTTGGAAGATTCGTATGTATATGAATGTTAAACTGATGATGATGTTGTTGAACGGAACAAAGATTTTTGTGTTGTAGCATGGAATAAATCTTCTTAAAAGAGAAATCAATGAGACTGATCCGTCACTCATATATGTATATGAAGAGAAAAGAAGTGCCTCTTTATACACATTTTGTGGAAGGAAATTAAAGAAAATTTATTTCCTGTTTCCTTTAATTTTTTTTCCCCTTTTGAGTGCCTAAAAGAGGACGGTTGGGAACATACATGCAAAGTTGTTATTAATCATACTTCATTACTTCCACATAAAAAACTAATCATTAACGAAAATTAACTTACTACTAAGGATAAAAAATAATAAATAAAAAAATAAATATTTTAAATTTTAAATTCTAAATTTTAAAATTTAAATCCTAAATATAATTAATGAAGAGCTAAAATTTGTTTATCTAATAAAGAATGCAAGCAACACTTCTTATTTAGTAAAAAATATTTAAGGATGAGACAAAAATAAAATGTAGGGTTATATTAGGTAACCAATAATTTTTTTAAACAACTTAAACAACTATCAATCAAATAAAAACACACTACACTAATAAATTACCAGCTAAATTTTAATATTTGAATAACCATCTACACACCTAATAAAATGAACATTCGATATGTTTATTATTCATATTGTTTAATATTTTTATTGGCTACCTATACTTCTTTTAAAATATATAGATATAGATATAGTTGCTAATTTTCTAATTAATTTTTTTTGTTTATAAAATATTTTTTACTTTGTATTTTACTTTTCTTTCAAACACTTAGTTAAGAGTCTTAACTGAATGCGTCTTAAGTTAAGATGCATTTATCTGTGATCGAATATATTACGAGATTTATTTCATGAGTGTTATTAAATGTATTTAAATGTGTATTAAATGTATTTTTTATTATAAAATAAAAATCTAAAAACAAAGTAAACTAACATTATTTTTTAAAATTCATTTTTTGTTTGTTTGAGTTTTTATAAAGTTCCTCCAAACCTTAAACGAATATTTTGTTATAACTAAATATATATATATATATTCCTTTCTTTTTCGCACAATAAGCCTATCAAAAGAATGTTTGACTTGTTTGATATTAAGACTTTAACAATTAGAAGTGGCTACATGTAGGACACTGTGTAGGTTTGATTACTACATTAACTTTAATTGGAGCACAAACACTTTCTCCAAGGATGCTCACTCTTATATCATTATTAGTTATATGTGTCACAAGGAAAAACAGAGAAGGAAAATCAAAGAGAGAAAAAGAAGTCAAATGATTAAACATTTGACCTCTATACAACCAATTTGATAGTCACAACATAAAGAATCAACTTACTGTACTACATAACTCTAAAGCTGTCTGTTTTGTTGAGTGGTTTCTTCTTTTTCACCAAATGTAGATCACAAACAAAATCATTGCTCATAATAATTACAACCCAATAACATGCTCACGCCATTTCACGTCAATTATGCCTTGATAGCAGCACATTTACTATTTATGTTTGATGAATGGTTGAGAGTAGAGACAAAATGGGAAAAAAAAGGGGAAACTATTTTCATTCCCGGATCTGTTGTAACGCTTACACGCATTTTGTTGAAATACAGATATTTTGTTGAATTACCGTATTCACGTATTGGATATATTTTATGTCCAATTATGTCTTAAATAAAAATAGAAAATTTTTTTTCAATACACTTAGACATATCTAAATTTCATTATGTGTGAGCGTGTCCAATTTTATTTTTAACATATATTCTTAAAATAAATTTAAAAATAATATATATTATTATTTATTAAAAAAACAAATATTTTAAATATTTTATATAATTAAAATAAGACATTAAAGAATTAAAAAGAATTGTATGTTTTAATATCAAGAAAAATATAAAAGTATTACTACGATTTATCTAAAAAATATTTTATATTCCCCGTGTCATATAAAATTTTAAAAATTCACGTGTCGACATGTCTCGTGTCGTACCGTATCCTGTATTTGTATCAGTATCCGTACATCATAGCAATTATGTATCTTATTCATAAATATCAAAATTTTCTTCTTGCATATAATATGTTGAAGTCTCTTAAAAAAATGGTAATTTAATAAAATAAACAAATTATATTCCGAATCTAGCAATGTAATAACTAATAATATGTCCCTAAAACTAAGGAGAGCATTAATATAAAACTTTCAGATGAGAATATCACGAGCTTCGGGAAAAAAAATTCAATATTTAGTAGCGATGAACTTCTAGAAAATTTTCGGATTATCTAAATTTTAGCGATAGAAAAATTTTATCTGTCAATTTTCGAGTAAATAATAATTTCTAATCATAAAAGATTAAAACGCTGATAATACTGTCTGTAAAAGAAAGAAATAGACTTAATAATCATAAAAGATTACCTCTATCTGACAATTTTAACCAAACGTTAATTTTTTTGTGATGCCGTTTGTTTAGCTTTTTACGTGGCAATTATTCTTTTAGCTTGGCTTAATGCACATCCCAGCTTGGCATTATTTCTTGATGTTACCACAATGGCCTTAGGTATTTCTTCTTCATAAGTTTGTGTTTTCTTCCCCATTTGAAATTCTATTTATCAAAGTATCAGAAAACCTTTTCGAAGTAGTTGGAAGAATGTCTAGGCATCAAACCACAAACTTGGTTACATCTAATGCGAGATGCAGCAGTTTTAAAACTGCTGGTTCAAAGAGGAAAAGGGCTAAGAATCTGGATGAGAGTGAGAGATGTTACTATGGGTTGAAAATGGTATTGATAGAGTCTAGTATTGTGCAAATTATTACTAAATTACGAAACAAAATACCCTAAACTAAACAACGAACACAACAATTGAAAAAATGAGGAGTATGTACAAGACTGCATCAACTGGAACAGAGACACCGACAATAACGCCGGAAAGGCGAGAACGACTACTTGAAGGTAGCACAGTTTCGAATTCCCAGGTGACAACAACAGCGACTGGGACGACGATGTGAAGGTTTTGGAGACCCGACGAAGACAACCGCTACAACGGTACACCAGCCACACTCACAAATGATAAACGCCAGCGAAGAATGATGAAGTCTGTTGGGTTAGAAGGGAATGAAAATTGCCATTGTTGAAGAACTTTCTTCTCTTTGAAAGAACAAAACCCCAAAAGCTTGTTATTTCAAGTTTCAACCAAAAAAGTTAGTGGATGCAAAAGGATTAGTAAATTACTATTAATTAATTATTTAAATTTTCAATTAAAATAAAGTATTGACATATTGGATCAGTAACAACCATAGTTATCATAACCGAACCGGTAATCAATTCGATCATATGATCAAGTTACCAAGTCACTAGTTTAATTGGTGGGCCACTAATTTATCCGATTAATCCGGTCATAACTAACAAAATAAAATTATATAAATAAAATTAAAATAATGTCTTAAAATTTAAAATATAAACCTTTACAAACATTAATAATTCAATATCAATTTTTAAACATAACTAATGATCTAAAGAAAGATTTGGACAAGAACAATTTATCTGGGGATGTGCCTGGGATATTTCCAAATGCTCCTCATTGAAATCTTTGTTAGTGGATCACAACCATCTTTCAGGGAACATATCAGAGGTATTGACAAATCTATCAAACCTAACAATGCTGGATCTCTTTGCTAATAACTTCAGTGAGAAAATTCCTAGTAATCTCTCTATGATCCATGGCTTGGTCTATTTTAACGTTTCTGGGAACAACCTTGACGGTGAGATACCTCCAGCATTGGGCTCTAGATTCAATAATGCCTCTTCATTTGCAGGTAATGAGAAATTATGAGGGAAGCCGTTGGATAGAAAGTGTGAGGATATGAACAAAAAGAAACACAGCAACACAGTAACAACTATGATAATTAACAACCACCAAAGTTCACTAATGATAATCAACAACAAATTTAACTATTCAACCAAAGTTCATTAAAATTTTCTCAAGTTCAACAACTCCTCCAATAAATCAAATACAACAGCAACAACTACCATATTCAACAATTCTAACTAAAATTTACATCAAACCAGAGAAAGAACAGAAAGAATAACAACAACAACTCTAAAAAACCAACATTCAACAAACAAAAAGAACAACAACAACTCTATAATTTGCTCAGGTTCACTGGAATTAACATCATACCATATAATGAACAGCAACAACAACTCTAAAAACCAACATTCAACAAACAGAAAGAACAGCAATAACTCTAAAATTTTCTCAAGTTCATTGAAATTAACATCGAACCAGAGAAAGAACAGCAATAACAACTCTAAAACTAAATAAAATAGCAACAATAACATTCAACAACCACCAGATTCACTGAAATCAACATTGAACTAGAGAAAGAACAGGGTTAAAAGTTGAAGCTCACCTGGTTGAGAAGACGACCACCAGCACCACTCGAGGGAGCAGATGCTGCTTCATTGGTTCTAACGAAGTGGACGTAGGGCCACGGTGAGAGATCCAGAGACTAAGAGTGACGAACTGACAACTAACGAGGTGAGGGGAGAGACGAGAGAGTGACGAGTGAGGGTGAGGGGTTGCCGACGTTGAGCTCGAGGCTGGGGGTTGGTTCCACTCAGAATCAGAATCCAGAAGTCTCAGATTAGTGGCTAGGGTTCATTCAAAGAGGGCTGGGGTTGGTTTGAAATGACGTCGTTTCAGGAAGAAAAAAAATTAAAAAATTAATAAACACGACCCAGACCGGGTTTGATTAACCGGACGGGTCACCAGGTTTGCATAAAACCCGTCAGGTCAAACCGGATTTCACTGGATCTATTGCATAAGCGATTCGACGAGTGATTTGGCCCGGCCAGGTGATCAAATGACCGAATTTTCAGTCGAACCGGTCGGATCGAGTCGAATTTGATAACAATGATAACAGCTACGTAGAATCAGAACTAATGACGTCTCTCACCAAATTAATGTTTAGTTAGGAATGTCAAACAAATATAATCTTTTTTAGTTACAAAATTTATTTAAATGAATCATAATAATCAATATTGTCAGCACTTGGATACATCATAATTAGAAATGGTTATTTATTCGTCAATTATTATGAATATTTAAGGAAAATTTGTTTCCAATTTTTCCGTAGGAATATCAGCTAAATCTATCATTTAAGTATTGACAAAAAATTGATCGCTAAAATTAGTATTCCAAAAAGTTCTTTAGTGATGATGTGCAAATTCTGTCATCGTGCGGGTCCTTTTCTCTAAATTTTCTTTTTATTCTATTATTCTTGTATTTCAAATTCTGATATGCCAAACATGCATGCCTTAGAGCCAAATGCAAAATGTACTACAAGAAAATAAGCTTTCTATCACGCTTTTAAAGCGTGCCAAAAAGTAATAAAAAGCATAACGATAGCTTTTCGTCACGCTTTTTGAGCTATCGGTACGCTTTTGAAAGGGTCACATCTGCCAGCGTGCCGGTTGCTCTATCGCCACGCTTTTGTGGATCTATCGGCACGCTTTCTTTTTTGCCATGCTTATATCTCTCGCCACGCTTAAAAGCGTGGCCATAGGTATTAACCTATACCTACACTTTAAAAACGTGCCAAAAAGTGGACATATCGCCACGCTTTTAAAACGTGCCCATTAGTTTGGCTTTGGCTACCCTTAAAAAACGTGCCGATATGTGAATATATGGCTACGCTTTTAAAGCGTGCCGATAAAAAAGGTTATTGTTACACTTAATAAGCGTGCCAATAGGGGTTTTTTCGGTTATTTCCATGTTTTTTAAGCGTGCTTGTTGACTCAACTATACAATATGGCCACCCTTTTTAAGCGTGGCTATAAGTTTATTCAATAACCTATTGTTCTTTTCTAATTTTCCTGATAAAACCTTGCAAATTATATATAATTTTAAATCACAGTGTATGTGTGCCTTTATATTTGTACTTTTATTATTGAGACAAAATATAAAATAAGAAAGAAGAAATTGCATATACCAATAGAAAGAGAATACTTTTGATGCACACCAATATTCTATAGACACTATTCCACAAATAAGTTCAGTTCCTTAATCCAATGTGAGCTTTCTAATACACTATTTTCTTGAATAAGCAGACAAGCAGTGGCCTATTATGCATATAACCCCAAGACTGAATAAGCAGACAAGCAGTGGCTTATTATGCATATAACCCCAAGACTGAATTTATCTAATCCTATATACTTCAACCCATCAATTTAACATTCCAGATGCATTTTGTGATCCATTTTGTGAGCTAATCCTATATTCCTTTGAGCACCTTCTAGGGGCAAAGAAACCATTGTCATAGCACCAAGAGCAGCTACCACTCTTGGTTCATCGAATGTTATCCAGTTCTTCACTCTGTCCTAAATGTCTTAGAAACGGAATTCTGCATAGTCTGCAAATTCATTCCTGTGCCAAATTTTATGCATTCGTAAGTAACAAGTACCATCAAAATTGTTGCTTAAGAAAACAAGGGTGGTACTTACACTACATGGCGGTTCAACCCAAGATCTTGTGGATGGTGATAGTGGTAGAGATTTACATAAAGAGTAATGCCTACTCAGCAGAAAAATAAAATAAGAAAACATTATGTCTCAACCTGAATTATACAAAACAATTATGATTGACATTCATGAACAAAAATAAATTGGAACAAATATTTTAAAAATCGGCTACTGATTTGGTACACTTCAAAAAAACAGCAAGCAGTAACCAATTCAGAAAAATCATATAAAATTCATCTTTGGTTGGATTCACCTAAATTTTTGTGTGGTTGAACTAGACTTACCCATCTTTTACCCAATTCAAGTTCCAGAGCATTTTTACTTCTCTAGAAAAAGTTATGTCTCTCGAAATATGGTTTTGTTTTAAGAAAAGGGTGCTGTCACAACAGTGAATAGCACTGCTTCCAGAAGGCACAACTTTCTCTACAAAACTTGTTTCAAATCAGAGGTTCAAGTAATTAATAGGACAAATTAGAAAAAATACAAGGGTCAACTCATTTAATTACCTACTTGTCAATGCCAAAGAGACTGCATGTTGCAGTTCAAAGACTTTGCATTCTCACGTGTAGCAAAAGCAACAACTTGAATGTAGAAATTCTCTCTTTGCTCTTTCAGGATTTAGAAAAGTTCAATAAGGCAGTATTCCATGTATGTAACTAAAGATATGGGAAATTTATGGCAAGCAAGAGTAGACCATACCTCTTCTTTCATCGACTTTGTCATAAATGGAAAGTTCAGATTTAGATCCAACTTGTGGTTAGACTTAGAAACCAAAGTTACACTAGTTGAATAGAAGGACAATTAGATCATATCTAAGAGCATTATAAAAGCAAACAATTCAGTTATGCTATGTTGAATAATGTATCAATAATTTTATCATGAGAATAATTTAAAAAAGAAAAAAAAACTTACCATAACTACCCTTATATGATTGATTTTATATGTTATATTGCTTTTTGCAGCACATAAGCATTGGAATAGTTAACTGCATTTTGACATATCAACTTGAAAGGAAAGGATTAGAGAGTACCAATACAATATTGTAATTGAAGTTGCAGCTTGGTAAATTATTCAGTTTAGTTCAGCTCGAATACCTATCAGCAGCATCATTGATTTTTTTTGCAAGGATAGCACCCTTCCTAGGCTTTTCAGTCTGTTCAATACAAAATAGTACAACATTAACTCAGATTCCAAATTCAAAAAGGATTAAAAAAAGCATTTAAATCTTGAAAGGATTAAAACTGTAACTAGTTTTTTACTGGTGCCTATCATTTTAGCTGTCTCTTGCTTCTTGGAGGTGGTGGTTGTCAATCTTTTTTGCAATGTTGGTTTGGGAGTGCAAGCATCTTTTGCTACTTCAGCAGACCCATCTCCAGATGGTGAAATCCCTAAGCATGAGCTCTTTCCTTTGCAAACATCTTCACTTCTTTCCGTATCAACAGGAACCTGATATCCATTGATCATAATTGTTATATGAGAACTTAAGTCAATAATGAGGGAACAAATTTTTTCAAAAGGCATGCTCAGATTGCAGCAATAATTACCACATGAGAAGTAGTTGTGTTGTTTTCTTCTTTGACTTCACTGCAAGGTGCATCATCTTCCTTTATTTCAGTAGTCATGCTCTGTGGCTGTTTAATTGTTTCCTGAAAATTCTCCTCAACATTTTTGGATGTCTAGTAAAACAGTATATGATCAGTGATGATAATTCAATCAAATTTTAAGCACAACATTATATCATCAATGTAGAAGTAAGAGTACCGTGTCTATTTTTTCAGCTTCACTAAAATCACAGAAGGTATCCACAGTGATAGATCTACCAACCTTGATTTTTGGAATGAATGCTGCAATAATTTGAAGACCAAGTAAAAATCAATCACGTAAAAATTTCATACAATAAACACCAATTAGAAAACAAACTAAACAATAGTTTGAACTTTTTATCCTGATAGCCATCCATTTAACCTTTCTATAGAGAGAACAATATGTAACGTTTAAAGAGGATAACCCTCCGCAACCTAAAAGGTGTTGGTGCAAAAAGAATTGAAATTCCTATTAGGCAAATTATGCAATATTTACTTGAAGAATTTGCAGGATAGCAGCCATAGGAGAAACCACTGATAAGATATCAGCAAGGATTTTCACTAAGATGCAAGACAAACGAGACAATTTGACACAAAAAAGTGAATTATCCGGATCACTAGTATCAATCATAAAGGAAATCTAACTTCTCTTTTTCATTTCAACAAATCACTCCATCCAAAAGAAAACAATCAATCAGTGATTACCACAATTTCTTGGCAAAATGACCAAAATAAAATCATCAAATATATTTCCAGAAACCTACGCAATAAACCCTAAATATATCCGAGCCCATTGAAAACACACAATTTTTCAACATAACATTCACGCAAACAAGCCCTGCTACGATCCTATGTGTATTACCTTAAACCCTAAAATCCCAATTCTTCGCCCAACGGCGAATTAAAGAAACGAAACTTACGTGAAGATGCGTAGGAGAGTGCAGTATCGAACCATAGCTGAGCCCTGCGCTCGTCCTTAGCTTCTCGGTTTTCCCATTGATGAAATCAAAGAACCTCGGCGCCGAGAACTCATAGGTCTCATCGATCATGGTCATGGTGGAGGTGCTGCCACCACAGAGTCTAAATAAAGAAACGAAAGAAACCTCAAGGGTTGAGCGTCGAGTTAGGGATAGGCAACGCCGATTGAGGGAGGACACACCAACGGAGTAGCGCCGATGGAAAGTTGCGAGAGAGGGTGCGAGGTTGCGAATTTGAGGAGGAGGCTTGCGTTGAGGGTGCGAGGGTTCTCATAGCGCAATGATGAAGATGAAGGGCTGGAAGAGAGTGCAGCGGGGTGGCGAGGGTCTTCATCGGTAGTGAAGGGTCTGCAGCTGGGTGGAGAGGGCTGGGTAGGGTGTGTTTGATGGCTGGGTGATGAACTGATGATGAAGGTTATCACTTAGAGGATTTAAGGTTAAAGTGTTTAACTTGGGAAAAAAATAAAGGCTTTGGAAAAAAAAATAGGGGAACTCTTTCTGGTACGCTTTTTTAGGGTAACCAATTAATTAGAGGATATCGCCACTCTTTTAAAATGTGACCATATAAAAACAAAGTAGTCACGCTTTAAAAGCGTGCCTGTTTTCTTCTACGGCTACGCTTTTGAAGCGTGGCAGAAAAAAGTGTTGCTAAATCAGTAATCAATCGGCACCCTCACAAAAACATGCCTGTTTCTCTCTATGGCCACGCTTTTGAAGTGTGGCAAAAAAAAATGTGGCCAAATCACTGATCATTCGGCACCCTCACAAAAGCATGGTCATTGACCACTTTTGGCCACGCTTTTAAAGTATGGCAAAAAAAAAAGTATACCGATAAACCTTTTTCTTGTAGTGATGATTGGTAACGTTGTTAGTTAATCATAGTGGTTCTAGAGTGGTGATTAGGTTCACGAGCCTCCATTGAAGTCAAATTGTATGTTCACAACTTCACATGTTTGAAAATGTTGGGTGTTCATGGATCAAATCTAATTTGCATATCCGTAATATTTATTCGAATTTGATATAAAAATTGCAGATATAGATCCGATCTACAAAACTGTCAAATCAGATCGGATCAGATCCACACATTAATAGAATTGAATTACGAATTTTATGTAAAATAAATAAATAAATAAATAAGTAAATATTCTTTTTATATTTTATTTCATTTAATAATTATCATATATATTGTATTATTTTATTTTTATTATTTTAAAAAATATGTTTAATATATATATTATTTTAAGAGTAAACATGTTTTTTGGTGACTTAAGAGTAAAAATGTTTAAAAGAATAAAAAAATATGACTGATATTTTTTAATAAAAATAAATTTTTAAATATATTTTAATGTTTTGTAAATATATCTGATATTCGATCCGATCTAATTTGTAAATATATAGATTGGATTTGATCCACGTCCACCCTGTAAAAATGGTGACACTATAAAAAAACAACGGCGGAGTTACATAGTGAAAAAGGAGAGCAACGACCTCCTAATTTTAATTTTTTACATATAAATTATATATAAATTTTAATTTAATTCTTTTTAAAATTTTATTGTATAAATATTTTTTGTATTCTTCTAATATTTCATATAACTCAGTCCCTATTAGAGAACATGATAAAGAGACAAAAGCTAATGGTAGGGTCACATGCTCACACATTTCTTGCACCCATGGCAACTAAATAAAACGTATGATTTTGTCTGTCTAAAATGGTCGATCTTCACTCTGCCAGCACAAAGTCAGAAATATGGACTGCTACATCAGCGCATTCAGTTGCTTGTTGCTTAACAAAACAATAATGTGCTAATAACAAAGTTTTCATATACATTTATAGGTCTTCGAAAACAATAAAGTATCGAATTTTTAGGGAGGAA
Source organism: Arachis duranensis (assembly GCF_000817695.3). Lineage (NCBI taxonomy): Eukaryota > Viridiplantae > Streptophyta > Magnoliopsida > Fabales > Fabaceae > Arachis > Arachis duranensis. The sequence goes on from NC_029772.3 coordinate 81,941,092, forward strand.
ACAAAAAAAAGTTAAAATTTATCTTATTTAGTATTTTTTAGTTGTTATAATATTTAATAAATAATAAATAAAATAAGTTCTGATTATGTTTTGTTAATATTTTTTGTTATTAAATATTTTTATTTTTTTAAGAAAATATTATGATAGACTAAGTCTAAAAAAATTAAATAAGTTTCTAAAAAGTTGTAACAATAAATTTTATTTTATTTTATTTTTACCAAACATAGAGAAACTCAAATTCAAGATCTTTTAAAAAAATATAAAGAGACTATACTATTTGAGATATAATTCATTGGCAATTGTAACGGTAAATTTAATTTATAAGTCTTTGACAAAAAAAATGTATTGTGTTCAATATTTCAAAAAATTATTTGGTACTTATTTTTTTTAAAGAAAGAAAACCTCTAAATCCAACATAAAATTTTCTCATAAACTTATTTGATATTTTTTTCTTAAAGACTTATAAATCCATCTTAAAATCTCTCAATAATCTACTTGTCTTATTATTGTAAGTTTAACCAAGATAATTATAATTTTTCAGAATTGTATCTACTAAAATAATTTGGTCACATTAGGCCAGCAATTTCGTTCCAATTATATAGATTTTACTATTGGATCAAGCGCTTATCATTAAACTAAAAGATATACAGCGGTTAGTAAGTATATAATTTTGTTTTTTTCATAATTTTCTAAAGTTCGTTTAGCAAACTAGGCAAATTTTGTTTTTGATATTGAAGTAGCAACAGTGTTTTTTTAAAATGTGGGTTGATAGGATGTTATTTTTAAATGTGAAACCGTTTAATTAGATAAACAAAAATTAGACCGTCTGATTTATAAGAAGTACAGAAATTAGACCGTCTGATTTGTGAGGATATAGAATCGGACCGAAGAATTTGTGAAATCGGACCAAGGGATTTGTGAGAGTACAGAAATCGGACCGAAAGATTTCTGTTAAAAAAATTTGAAATATAGAAATCGGACCCTTCGATTTGTGTATTTTCCACACTTTTGAAAAACACCAAAAATTACAATGTTAAGGTATATCACTACTTTTACTTTCATATAAAAAAAAAAAACCCAAACTAGGTTGTATTCATTGCAAATACTATGAATTAAAGTGTTATGGCTATTAAATTCTAAAAGTGATACTAATGAAATTAAACAAATAAAATAAATCATGAGTAAAAACTAAAAATGCTATCTATACATAATAAATTAGTCATCAAATTAACTATTATATATTTGTGTATAAATATATATATTATTTAATTTATTTTAATATGTATTTTATATTCAACCTATATTATTTTATATTGATAGCTAATTTGACAATTGATTTTCGATAAACATCTAACATAATTATTGATTAAAAAATACATCTTTCATAATTCACATTAGACTATGTCCAAATTCATGAAAATATACCATACAAAAAAATTATATTTAAAGTGATATTATCGAAAATAGAAGGAGAACTATAACTTCTTTATTTTGTAACATATTAGAAACCAACAAAGTTTGAAGACTCCAAATGAAAGTAGAAGTTAATAGAGAATATATATATGGAAGAGAAATTAACAAAGACACAGAAAAATCCACTCAAGTAGCTCCTTAACAAGAATAATGTTGTCTTAAAAAGATAGTAGATCTAAGAATGATATATTTAGAGAAACAGACAAAATATTGCTAATGCTAATAAGATATGTCTATTTCGAATAACATAACTCTCTGCTACCTTGTGTGGAATTAGCATATTCCTATGTTAAAGATCTTTCTTCCTCCTCTTTCAATGCAACTATGGCCAATGCAACTTCACTCATGCTTGGTCTATCAGCAGGAGAAGGATTGATGCATTTCAATGCAACCTGCAACAAGTTCATCATCCTCTCTCCACTCGCACCTTCTGACACCAAGTTCTTATCAAACACTTCAACACTCCACTCCTCTCTAACCACAGAATTAACCCACTTAACGAAATCAAAAACCCCTTGATTCTGAACCACTTTCCCTGTGAGAAGCTCCAAGAGTATCACCCCAAAGGCGTATACATCAACTTTGAAGGTGCTATATGCATGTGCAGCAGTTAGAACCCTGTTCCTCACACTCTTGCTGTGAGAGAGTGATCTCAGAGCTTGGTGTTCAATTACCATTAGCCCATATTCGCTTATTAATGGTTCCATGTTGTTGTTGAATAAAATGTTGCTTGATTTTAAGTTTCCGTGTGCTATTCCACTTTCTCGTAGCTCTTCATGCATATAAGCTAAAGTTTCTGCTATTTTTGCAGCAATGTTTAGTCTGCTTCCCCACTCAAAGGGTTTTCCATTTTGTGATCCTGATAAAATAATCATTTATCATTATTGCATCAAAGAAAAATAATGAACTTATCATTTATCAATAGAGTTTATAATTGAAGTATGAACAAGTCTTGTTAGTATAATAAAATAGAAAAAATATTAGAAGATTATTAAAATTTATTATTTTTTATTAACAGTTAATTATTAATGTTTAAAAATATGAGTTAAAATATATTGTTGAATTATTAAACTAAAAAAATTTAAATATTATTCATATATTAAATTTGAGACAGAACGAACACCTTTTATAAAGAGCAATGTAACGTTAAATAAGAAAGTAAAAGATGCCATGTGGATGAATAGAGGTTCATACAACAAAATATTATCTGATGTCTTGATTAAAAATCAAATAAGAGATCTACAACTATAATTCAACTAAAGAATCACCTATTTCAAAATTATCTTTTTATTTTTTTCTTCTTAATATTGTAACCTCACTTTTTATCATTGGTCACCCATTACTAGCCGCTGTTAATCGTCTACTGTCATAAACAGACCATCGAATAACAAATTGCTATCACTTTTTATGCTTAAATTCTAAATTTTAAATTCTAAAAACCATTCAAAAAGATTTAAAGTAATTTACAATAACAGAAAAAAATAGCTATGGACTAATTAAAAATTGGTTTCTTATACTTATTTCACAATATTAACGAGAGGTGATCATAAAAAAATGTGATTATTCTTTATTCAGGTATAATAATTGATTTTGGCATACAAGACTATTCATGATTCTTCCATTAAAATTGGAGACACTTGTAATTAACAAAAAAATGCAATAATATTTTACAGAAATAATACAGATATATAATCAAGAAAAACAACTTACCAACTTTATAGAGCATGTTGAAGAGACTCCCATTGTCCATGTACTCATATGCAAGAAGCTTCTCTTGGCGGGAACAATAGTAAGCAAGAGGTGGCAACACAAATGGATGGTTGACTTGGCTAACTTTCCCAATTCTCCTCTGAAAATCACTTTCGGAGATTCCCCAATCCTTGATTCTCTTCACAGCCAAGAACACACCGTTGTCCAGCATCACCTTGTAGAGGCTCCCATGCATCCCTCTCCCAATCAACTCAGCTGGTGCTCTCAGCAAGTCCTCAAATCTCAGCGCCTTTGATACCCTGCTTGACAGAACTACCAGCGTTGATGTGCTCAATGTTATTCCACTCTCAAGTGACGCTATCGATGGCTCTGATCTCATCTCAACGCTGCCACGGCCGCCGCCACGACCACTACCCTTGCTCTCAGAAGAATCCTCCCTGCTCTTTTCACCATTATTGCCCCCTGTATGTTACAAATTAAATCCTTAATTCTTTATATATAATTTAATTTATTTTTAATGTATATTCTATGTAAAAAGTTGATTTATTAGTAGATAAATTTGTGTGTACAGATAAGATAATTGTAAAGAGATAGATGAAAGAAGGCAGAAGCGTACCTGCAGGATCCTTTCGAGTTAATCGATGCCTTGGGCATTCCTTCTTGTTGAGAGCCTTGGATGCTTCCACTTTGTTCATGGATTTCCTCACTAGCTTGTACACAAAGAATGCCACCACGGTGATGCCAAGAATGATGTAGCCAGAGTAAATCGCCACGCCGTCAGTGATGAATAATCTTTTTTCTTTCCTTGGTGAGGGACTAGGTGGACATGCCGCTGGAAGCGGCGATCCACACAAGTCAGGATTTCCAGAAAAGCTTTCCACACCAAACTTGTTTCTCACGTCAGGAATCTGCCCCTTCAAGTTGTTGTTGGAGACGTTGAATCGAATGAGTTTCATGAAGTCAAAATCAGGTACCTCCCCAGTGAACTTGTTATTCTCACCTATATACAAGTATTTATGATTTAAGGTTTGAGATTGAAAATGTTAAGACAGAATCAAATGAAAAGTGCTTACCGAGAAAGGATATCAAGACTGAGGCAGGTATCTTATCGGAAATGGGACCCGTAAACTTGTTTCTGGCAACTTCAAGCCACCTCAAGCTGCATAAATGTCGAAGAGAAGTCGGAAGATCACCGGAGAAGTTGTTATCGCTGAGGAACAAACGGGTCAAATACTTACAGTTTCCGATAGCTTCGGGCACTGATCCCTGCAAGTTGTTCCTCTTGAGGCTCAGAATTTGAAGAGATTTCGCCATGCAGAGAGAGGTGGCGTCTAGGGTTCCACTCAGGTTTGAATCATCAAGAACAATGGCTTTCACACTTCCATCTGAGGAACAACTCACACCTTTCCAGTTATCTGCGCATGGATCTGTGTCAAGGTTCCATCCCCAGTACCTTCCTGCTTCTCTCTCTGAATTATTATTCCATGGTGCAAGATTGTCCATGAATCTCACCAATGCGCTCTTCACCGCTTCGTTCTCTGAATAAGCCATTGGAGACAAGAATAAAATGGTGGTAATAATGGAGAGTGCCAAGATTGGGTTCATCACAACCATTATTCTTGGGTTAGTTTCTTTGTTTTGCAGTGGTTTTTGAACCATTAGAAGAGTGATCGAAATCACATCAACAATGATGAAAACTTGTATATATAATATAATCTTTGGTAAGCACCAACAGATGGTCATGCTCTTTTGCCTTATTCAATAATCATCGTCTCAAATTTACGTATTAAGTATGAAAACATCCAAATCCAAACTCTGGATTCTTTTTTCTCTCAGTTTCGATAGTATATTATAAGTTATTTCTCCTAGCAACTTAAGCACTTAACATAGAGACATAATTGATATTTTATATTTAGTAAGAGAATAGATAGTCATAAACTATCCTTACAAATGATTTTTAACCAACCATGCTCAATGTATATAAAAAATAAATTATTTGTATAAAATATATATTAAAATATAAGATATATATTATAAATAATTAAATAATATATATATTTATATATAAATACATAATAATTAATTTCTTTTTGTGTACACAGTTTTTTGTTTACCAATATAAAATGAAAGAGAATGGAACACTCTTTTTATTACGGAAAGCACTAATTAATAAAAGAAAGTAGAGTTTTGCAAGGTTTGTGCATGCATTGCATGCAAAGCAATAACCTAATCATAGATCCATGAATTAAGGCCATAAAAAAGCTTTAATCTAAAAAAGACATGAAATGAAAAATTAATTTAGAATTTCTTTTCATGGTGATAATAAAACTTGTTTGTACTAATATTAAGAGGTAAGCTAAATGATTATGTTTATTATCTAACCAGAAAATATTTTCATTGGTAAAAAATAATAAATTCTGATAGGATCAAACATGTTTCAAAAAAAAAAAAAATCCTCAAGCACTTGCATTTAAAAATGATAAAACTATGCATGAGTAGTTTGCATGCATGTATACTGAGTAGTATACTCATCAATAGTTCATTGCAAAGGATCAAACGTAACATTTTCCAAACCGTTAGAGAAAGTAGCAAATCCCGTAATTAAAATGCCTTCTTCGTAATACTCGAAAGCCAATATTGCCAAAAAGACAACCCGGGGGGGATGTAGTTGGCAAAATCACATAATTCAAAAACTTCGCTAAAAAGACAACCCCGGGAGGATGTAGTTGGCAAAATCATATAATACAAAAAATTTGCTAGGCATCTAAATATTTTTAGGAGACTCAAATAAAGACACTGAAAATATAAAAATATTTTTTAATAATTAAAATTTAACACATATAATTGATTAAATCGTATTATTTTTGTTAAAATTAGGCTAGACAAATTGATTTGACCAAAAAATGATGAATCAAATCTTGAACTGGTCTAAATTAATATTTTTTTATAGAAAATGACTACAATACCCTATTATAGAAAATGGCTAAAATATTTCTATTATATATATTAATTTTAAAAATCCTAAATTTTAACCTTGATCCAACCCACAAGGTTGGGCACCTCAGTACACCGACCTTCTCTTAAGAAGTCGGTGCTCACCACAACTTGACCCAACAAAGTCGGAAGCAGAGATTAGCTGGCAGATAATAACCGCCTCTAAAATCTCTCAATCCACTTCCAGAAGCCATATCGTAACCTCCCTAAGATAAAGGGACGGTTATCCACCCTAAAAGGTAGAACTACTCCAACGGTGGTTATTGGTTCACCACTATAAATACACTGACACCCCTCAGGAATCTCTAAGTCCCAATACTCTTTAGACCTGCTCACACCCTTGCTGACTTAGGCATCGGAGTGTCTTTGCAGGTACCACCCCCCATTCTCTCACACTCACAAGTCGGACGGAGGCCATAGAGGCGCAAACCCGCTCGAAGGCTTCTTTCCCCAAACGATTGGGCCAACCCAAAGAGTCCAGCCCATTAATCTCCGGTTACCCAACGTAACATTGGTTCTGTTGCCGAGGACCCGAGAGATCAACCAGTAATGGCGGACAACCCACCAGAAGATGGTCATACAGTGTCTGATTCCGAACAAGAAAATCCAGATACCGGAAATAATGACGCGGACCTGACCCTTCACCAAGGAACCAACGACCAGCATAGAGAAGGCACATCTGGGCTTAAGAACCCAAAGGTAAATTCCTCGGAGGGACGAGAGTCCGGAAAGGAAGGGCCACCCCATGCAACCGAGCTAATGGGGCTGGTCCACGACCATCAAGGTTGTTTGGAACAACTGGAACAGGAATTAGAACGACAACGAGATGCAGAGCAAAATCTCAGGGAAGAGATAGAGCGACAAAAAGAGTTGGAAGAAAAACTCTTGAAGCTCGAATCTTTCCTTAAAAATCAGAACTCCCATGGCGACCGAGAAGAGTCGCCCCTAGGAGGAGAGGACCCGTTCAGTGAGGACATAATGAGGGCGAAAGTTCCAAGAAACTTCAAAAGCCCTGATATGAACCTCTATGACGGAACCACAGATCCAAAACAGCATTTAAGCAATTTCAAAAGTCGGATGTATCTGGCTGATGCTTCTGATGCAACTCGCTGCAAAGCTTTTCCGACCACCCTGTCGAAAGCAGTGATGAAGTGGTTCGATAGCCTCCCTCCAAGGTCAGTTACCAACTTTGAGGACCTCTCAAGAAAATTCCTAATGCGGTTCTCCATCCAAAAGGATAAAGTAAAGCACGCACCGAGTCTCTTGGGAATTAAGCAGGAGGTCGGGGAACCTCTACGTGACTACATGGAAAGGTTCAACAAAGCGTGCTTGAAAATTCAAGACCTGCCCACAGAGGCAGTTATCATGGGGTTAGTAAATGGACTTAGAGAAGGCCCCTTCTCTCAGTCCATATCAAAAAGGCACCCCGCCTCTTTGAGTGATGTACAAGAGAGAGTAGAAAAGTACATCAACATGGAGGAAAATGCCAGACTACGGGAGCCAAGCTGGCGACAGGGGCCTCCTCACTCAGCAAAAGAGAAAGAAAGGGAGCCCAAGAAAAAAGAGGAGGTCGGTCCCGACAGGTCGAGGAGATATCACTCCTATACTCCTCTAAAAGTCTCCCTAGTGGACGTATACAGAGAAATCTGTAATACTGAAAGGTTGCCGCCCCCTAGACCCATCAAAAACAAAAAGGGAGGAAGCTGCGGCGACTACTGTGAGTACTATAAGATGTATGGCCACTCAACAAATGATTGCTACGACCTTAAAGATGTGATAGAAAGCTTGGTCAGGGAAGGCCGACTTGATAGATATCTCATGAAAAGGTCAGACAATTATGGAAAAAGAAAGCGAGATGATGAACACAGAAGAGACCCACCACCACAAACCCCCGAGAGACACATACATATGATCTCTGGAGGATTTGCGGGAGGGGAACTCACTAAATCATCTCGCAAAAGACACCTGAAGCGAGTTTATCAAGTCGGAAACGAGTCTCCCGATCTCCCGACCATCTCGTTCACCAAAGAGGACAGACAGGGGATCATGCCCGGGCATGATGACCCGGTAGTGATAACCATGATCTTGGCCAATGCCAACCTCCATAGGACTTTGGTGGACCAAGGGAGTTCGGCTGATATACTTTTTAAGCCCGCATTCGACAAGTTAGGGTTGGATAAAAGGGAGCTAAAAGCTTATTCGAACACCCTGTATGGACTAGGAGACATGCCAATTAAGCCACTAGGATACATCCTCCTCCACACGACCTTCAGAAAGGGGGAAAATTCCAAAACTCTGAGCATCAACTTTATCGTCATCGATGTCGGGTCGGCGTATAACACCTTAATCGGTAGGACTACGTTAAATCGGCTCGGAGCGGTGGTGTCGATCGCTCACCTTTGCATGAAATTCCCAACACCTAAGGGAATATCAATGGTACGAGGAGACCAAAAATTGGCAAGAAAGTGCTACAATGAAAGCTTAAACCTCCAAGGAAAGAGCAAGGAAGTTCACATCATAGAGCTCAGGGGAATAAAAGCTAGGGAAAAGCTGCGACTACAACCGGGTAGAAGAATCGAAGAGGTTCAAATCGGTAAAGAGGAAGGAAAAAATACCAGCATAGGGGCCAGCCTAGACGGAGATTTGAAACAAAGGCTGATAAAGCTCCTGCGAGAAAATTCCGACCTCTTTGCGTGGAAAGCTTCCGACATGCCCGGAATAGACCCTCAGCTCATGTCCCACAAGCTGTCAGTACACCCCAAATCATGACTCGTACAGCAGCACAGGCGCAAACTCGGAACAAAATGAGCTCAAGTGGTGGAAGAGCAAGTACAAGCCCTCTTGGAAGCCGACTTCATCCGAGAGGTTAAGTACCCGGCATGGCTAGCAAATGTAATGCTAGTCAAAAAGCAAAACGGCAAGTGGATGATGTGCATCGACTACACCAACCTAAAAAAAGTATGCCCCCAAAGACCCATATCCACTTCCCAGTATTGACACCCTAGTAGATGCAAGCTCAGAGTATAAATAATTGTCGTTTATGGATGCTTACTCAGGATATAACCAAATCCCGATGTACAAGCCGGATGAGGAAAAAACTTCATTCATCACACCTAGAGCAAACTACTCCTATGTGGTGATGCCATTTGGGTTAAAAAATGCCGGGGCCACATATCAAATGTTGATGAATAAAGTGTTCGCTCCCCACTTTGGAAACTTAATGGAGGTCTACGTAGATAACATGCTGGTGAAAACTAAGGAGGAAATCGACCTCTTGACAGACCTCTCGCAAGTTTTCGACACCGTAAGGTCGCATGGGATGAGACTAAATCCCACAAAATGTACCTTCGCAGTGGAGGCGGGAAAGTTTCTAGGGTTTATGCTAACACAAAGGGGAATCAAAGCAAACCCCGATAAGTGCAAAGCTGTCCTGGAAATGAAAAGCCCGACTTGTCTGAAGGAGGTCCAACAATTAAATAGAAGGCTTGCCGCCCTTTCCAGATTCCTGGCGGGATCGGCACTAAGATCCCTTCCACTATTCTCCCTACTAAGAAAAGGATGCCAGTTTGAATGGACTCCGAAATGCGAAGAAGCTTTCTGGGAGTTCAAAAAGTTCTTGAGCCAGCCCCCAATCTTGACCCGACCCGTGGTCGGGGAAGAGCTCGTCCTATACCTGTCAGTAGCAGACAGAGCTATAGCGTCAGCTCTAATACAGGAAGATGAAGTCGGGCAGCATCCTGTGTACTTCACCAGCAAAGTTCTACAAGGCCCAGAACTAAAGTATCAAAAACTTGAAAAGTTTGCATACTCCTTAGTAGTAGCCTCACGCCGATTACGGTCGTATTTCCAAGCGCACACGATAAAAGTCCAAACGAACCAGCCCATGAAGCAGGTCCTTCAGAAGACGGACATTGCGGGCAGAATGGTTCAATAGGTAATAGAACTCTCCGAGTTCGACTTGAAATACGAAGCCCGAACGCTAATAAAAGCTCAATGCCTCACCGACTTCCTAGCAGAATACGCGGAAGATCAAGAGGAGAAATCCACTACATGGGAGTTATATGTAGATGGGTCCTCCAATAAAGTTAGAAGCGAGGCAGGCATAATATTGGTCAGCGAAGGGGGAATGCAAATCGAAGTTTCCCTCAAATTCGAGTTCCCAGCCTCCAACAATCAGGCAGAATATGAAGCCTTGATTACAGGGTTAAAGCTGGCAGAAGAAGTTGGTGCAACCAAAGTAGTGATATTCAGCGACTCTCAAGTGGTGACTGATGAACGGATAATTTATACGCTTTTTGGCATTGTTTTTAAGTAGTTTTTAGTAGGATCTAGCTACTTTTAGGGATGTTTTCATTAGCTTTTATGCAAAATTCACATTTCTGGACTTTACTATGAGTTTGTATGTTTTTCTGTGATTTCAGGTATTTTCTGACTGAAATTGAGGGACCTGAGCAAAACTCTGATAAGAAGGCTGACAAAGGACTGCTGATGCTGTTGGATTCTGACCTCCCTGCACTCGAAATGGATTTTCTGAAGCTACAGAACTCCAAATGGTGCGCTCTTAATGGCGTTGGAAAGTAGACATCCAGAGCTTTCCAACAATATATAATAGTTCATACTTTATTCGAGATTTTATGACGTAAACTGGCCCTCAACGCTAGTTCCATGATGCATTCTAGAGTCAAACGCCAGAAACACGTCACGAACCAGAGTTGAACGCCAAAAACATGTTACAACTTGATGTTCAACTCCAAGATAAGCCTCAGCTCGTGTAAAGATCAAGCTCAGCCCAAGCACACACCAAGTGGGCCCTGGAAGTGGATTTTTGCATCAATTACTTACTTCTGTAAATCCTAGTAGCTAGTCTAGTATAAATAGGATGTTTTACTATTGTATTAGATATCTTTGGTCTTAGTTTTATTTTATTATTCATCTTAGGAGACTATTGATCATGTTTTGGAGGCTGGCCATTCGGCCATGCCTGAACCTTCATCACTTATGTATTTTTAACGGTGGAGTTTCTACACACCATAGATTAAGGGTGTGGAGCTCTGCTGTACCTCAAGTTTCAATGCAATTACTACTATTTTCTATTCAACTCCGCTTGTTCTTATTCTAAGATATTCGTTGCACTTCAACATGATGAATGTGAT
>NC_029772.3:81952439-81960835 GCF_000817695.3 Arachis duranensis
GATTGAATGACTGTGACGAGCTTCAAACTCCTGAAGGCTGGGCGTTAGTGACAGACGCAAAAGAATCAAGGGATTCTACTCCAACCTGATTGAGAACCGACAGATGATTAGCCGTGCTGTGACAGAGCATTTGGACCATTTTTACTGAGAGGATGGGATGTAGCCATTGACAACGGTGATGCCCTACATACAACTTGCCATGGAAAGGAATAAGAAGGATTGAAGGAAGACAGTAGGAAAGCAGAGATCCAACAGGGACAAGCACATCCACACACTTATCTGAAATTCCCACCATTGAATTACATGAGTAACTCTATCTTTATTTTCTGTTTTATTTATTATTAATATTCGAAAACTTCATAGCCATTTACTATCCGCCTGACTGAGATTTACAAGATGACCATAGCTTGCTTCATACCAACAATCTCCGTGGGATCGACCCTTACTCACGTAAGGTATTACTTGGACGACCCAGTGCACTTGCTGGTAAGTTGTGTGGAGTTGTGACTAAGTGTGTTTCACGTTTGAGAGCGCTACCAAGTTATTGGAGCCATTGTTGATAATCACAATTTTGTGCACCAAGTTTTTGGCGCCGTTGCCGGGGATTGTTCGAGTATGGACAACTGATGGTTCGCCTTGTTACTCAGATTAGGTAATTTTCTTTTTATTTTTCTTTTCAAAAAGTTTTTAAAAATATTTTTCAAAATTTTTTCTTTGTTTTCGAAAAATTATTCAAAATTTTTAAGAATGAACTCTAGTGTTTCATAAAGTATGTTGAAGCTTGGCTAGCTGTAAAGCCATGTCTAACTCAATTGGATTGAGGCTTCAAAACCATCAGCATAGAGGCAAGTTAATTGGAATATCAGTTGTTACATGCCTGATTTATATCTTCTAAAGTTGGCTGGCTATTAAGCCATGCCCAACCCTTGGATTGGAGCTTTAGACTAACATTAAAAGATTTCTGGAATTCTTATTAACAATTTTGAATCTCTTAATTGCTTTTCCTATATGTTTTTCGAAAAAAATAAAAGAAAATACAAAAAAATCATAAAAAAATAAAAAATATTTTGTGTTTCTTGTTTGAGTCTTGAGTCAATTTTTAAGTTTGGTGTCAATTGCATGTTTTTTTAAAAAAATTTATGCATTATTTTTCGAAAATTCATGCATTCATGGTATTCTTCATGATCTTCAAGTTGTTCTTGGTAAGTCTTCTTGTTTGATCTTGATGTTTTCTTGTTTTGTGTCTTTTATTGTTTTTCATATGCATTTTTGCATTCATAGTGTCCATGCATTAAAGATTTCTAAGTTTGGTGTCTTGCATGTTTTCTTTGCATCAAAACATTTTCAAAAATATGTTCTTGATGTTCATCATGATCTTCAAAGTGTTCTTGGTGTTCATCTTGACATTCATAGTGTTCTTGCATGCATCTTGTGTTTTGATCCAAAATTTTTATGTTTTGGGTCATTTTTATGTTTTTCTCTCTCATCATTAAAAATTCAAAAAAATAAAAAAATATCTTTTCCTTATTTCTCTCAAAAATTTCGAAAATTTGGGTTGACTTAGTCAAAAAGTTTTAAAATTAGTTGTTTCTTACAAGTCAAGTCAAATTTTCAAATTTAAAAATTTTATCTTTTCAAAATCTCTTTCAAAAATCAAATCTTTTTCATTTTTTCTATTTTCAAAAATTTTAAAAAAAAAATATTTTTCAAAAATATTTTTCTTAATAGTATTTCATGATTTTCGAAAATTACACTAACAATTAATATGATTGATTCAAAAATTTGAAGTTTGTTACTTTCTTGTTAAGAAAGATTCAATCTTTAAATTCTAGAATCTTATCTTTTAGTTTCTTATTAGTTAAGTAATTAATTTTAAATTTTAAAAATTAAATCTTTTTCAACCATATCTTTTTAATCATATCTTTTTATCATATCTTTTTAAATCATATCTTTTTCAAAAATTTGATTTCAAAATATCTTATCTAACTTCTTATCTTCTTATATTTTCAAATTTGATTTTCAAATCTTTTTCAACTAACTAATTAACTTTTTGTTTGTTTCTTATCTTTTTCAAAACCACCTAACAACTTTTTTCTCTCTTTAATTTTCGAAAATACCTCCCTCTTTTTTCAAAATTCTTTCTTTAATTAATTAATTGTTTTAAATTTTAATTTTAATTTTATTTCTTATCTTTATTTTCGAAAATCATTTAACTCCTTTTTAAAATTTATTTTTCAAAAATTTCTCCCTCTCTCATATTATTCTATTTATTCATTCATTTACTAACACTTTTCTTCACCTCTCTTCATCTCAAATCACTACCCCTATCCTCACCCTTCTATTTGGATTCTCCTTTCTTTATTCCCTTTCTTCTTCTACTAACAATAAGGAACCTCTTTACTGTGACATAGAGGATTCCTCTTCTCTTCTTTTCTTGTTCTCTTCTCTTTCATATGAGTAGGAACAAAGAAAAAGGCATTCTTGTTGAAGCTGACCCTGAACCTGAAAGGACTCTGAAGAGGAAACTAAGAGAAGCCAAATTACAACAATCCAGAGACAACCTTACTAAAATTTTCGAACAAGAGAAGGAGATGGCAGCCAGACCTAACAACAATAATGCAAGGAAGATGCTTGGTGATTATACTACACCTACTTCCAAGATTGATGGAAGAAGCATCTCAATCCCTACCATTGGGGCAAACAATTTTGAGCTGAAACCTCAACTAGTTGCTCTAATACAACAAAACTGCAAGTTTCATGGACTTTCATCAGAAGATCCCTATCAGTTTTTAACTAAGTTCTTGCAGATCTGCGAGACTGTAAAGACGAATGGAGTAGATCCTGAAGTCTACAGGCTCATGCTTTTTCCTTTTGTTGTAAGAGACAGAGCTAGAACATGGTTGGATTCACAACCTAAGGATAGCCTGGACTCTTGGGATAAGCTGGTCATAGCCTTCTTGGCTAAATTCTTTCCTCCTCAAAAGCTGAGCAAGCTTAGAGTGGATGTTCAGAACTTCAAACAAAAAGATGGTGAATCCCTCTATGAAGCTTGGAAAAGATACAAATAGATGACCAAATGATGTCCTTCTGACATGTTTTTTCAGAATGGACCATGATAGATATATTCTATTACGGTCTATCTGAGTTCTCTAAGATGTCATTGGACCATTCTGCAGGTGGATCCATTCACCTAAAGAAAACACCTGCAGAAGCTCAAGAACTTATTGACATGGTTGCAAATAACCAGTTCATGTACACTTCTGAGAGGAATTCCGTGAATAATGGAACGCCTCAGAGGAAGGGAATTCTTGAGATTGATGCTCTGAATGCCATATTGGCTCAGAACAAAATGTTGACTCAGCAAGTCAACATGATTTTCCAAAGTCTGAATGGATGGCAAAATGCATCCAACAGTACTAAAGAGGCATCTTCTGAAGAGGAAGCTTATGATCCTGATAATCCTGCAATAACAGAGGTAAATTACTTAGAAGAACCTTATGGAAACACCTACAACTCATCATGGAGAAATCATCCAAATTTCTCATGGAAGGATCAACAAAAGCCTCAACAAGGCTTTAATAATGGTGGAAGAAACATGTTTAGCAATGGCAAGCCTTTTCCATCATCTTCTCAGCAAGAGACAGAGAATTCTGAGCAAAGCACTTCTAATTTAGCTAATCTAGTCTCTGATCTGTCTAAGGTCACTTTAAGTTTCATGACTGAAACAAGATCCTCCATTAGAAATTTGGAGGCACAAGTGGGCCAGCTGAGTAAGAAAGTTACTGAAACCCCTCCTAGTACTCTCCCAAGCAAAACAGAAGAGAATCCAAAGAGAGAGTGCAAGGCCATTGATATACTCAACATGGCTGAATGCAAGAAGGAGGGAGATGACGTGAATCCCAATGAGGAAGACCTCATGGGACGTCTCTCAAGCAAGAAGGAGTTCTCTATTGAGGACCTAAAGGAATCTGAGGCTCATATAGAAACCATAGAGATCCCATTAAACCTCCTTCTGCCATTCATGAGCTCTGAAGACTATTCTTCCTCTGAAGAGGATGAAGATGTAACTGGAGAGCAAGTTGCTCAATATCTAGGAGCCATTATGAAGCTGAATGCCAAGTTATTTGGTAATGAGACTAGGGAAGGTGAACCTCCCTTGCTCATTAGTGAACTAGATACATGGGTTCAGCAAACTTTACCTCAAAAGAAACAAGATCCTGACAAATTCGTAATACCCTGTACCATAGGCACCATGACCTTTGACAAGGCTCTGTGTGACCTAGGGTCAGGCATAAATCTTATGCCATTCTCTGTAATGGAGAAACTGGGGATCATTGAGGTACAGCCTGCCATATTCTCATTACAAATGGCAGACAAGTCATTAAGACAAGCTTATGGATTGGTAGAGGACGTGTTGGTAAAGGTTGAAGGCCTTTACGTCCCTGCTGATTTCATAATCTTAGATACTAGGAAGGAGGAGGATGAATGCATCATCCTTGGAAGACCTTTCCTAGCCACAGCAGGAGTTGTGATAGATGTTAACAGAGGAGAATTAGTCCTTCAATTGAATGGGGACTACCTTGTGTTTAAGGCTCAAGGATCTTCTTCTTTAACAATGGAGAGGAAGCATGAAAAGTTTCTCTCTGTACAGAGTCAAACAAAGCCCCCACAATTAAACTTTAATTTTGGTGTTGAATTCCCACATCCAAACTCTAAGTTTGGTGTTGGAAGTCTACAACATTGACCTGATCACCTGTGAAGCTCCATGAGAGCCCACTGTCAAACTATTGACATTAAAGAAGCGCTTATTGGAAGGCAACCCAATTTTTATTTATCTAATTTTATTTTATTTTCATTGTTCTCTTATGTTTTATTAGGTTCATGATCTTGTGGAGTCACAAAAAAAATATCAAAATTAAAAACAGAATCAAAAACAGCAGAAGAAAAATCACACCTTGGAGGAAGGACTTACTGGCGTTTAAACGCCAGTAAGGAGCATCTGGCTGGCGTTCAACGCCAAAACAGAGCATGGATCTGGCGTTGAACGCTAGAAACAAGCAGCATTCTGGCGTTTAAACGCTAGGAATATACCCTGAGGAGAACTGCCGCTGAACGCCAGAAACAAGCATAGAACTGGCGTTCAACGCCAAAAACATGTTGCAGTTGGGCGTTAAACACCCAGAATATGCATCACTTCGGCGTTTAAATGCCAGAATTGCATGCAAAGGCATTGTACATGCCTAATTGGTGCAGGGATGTAAATCCTTGATACCTCAGGATCTGTGGACCCCACAGGATCCCCACCTAGCATATTCTCCCCTCTTCTCAACATTCATCTTCTTTTTCCAATAAACACTCTTCCCCAAAACCCTTCACCAATCACCTCAATCTCTCTTCCCAATTACCCCCTTCACCACTCACATCCATCCACTCTTCCCCATAAACCCCACCTACCTTCAAAATTCAAATTTCTTTCCCACCCAAACCCACCTTAAATGGCCGAACCTACTCCCTCTCCCCTCACTATATAAACCCCTCCATTCTCCTTAAGTTTCACACAACACAACCCCCTCTTCTACACCTTGGCCGGATACACCTCCCTTACTCTCCTCCATATTTTCTTTTCTTCTTCTTTTCTTTCTTCTCTTGCTCGAGGACGAGCAATATTTTAAGTTTGGTGTGGTAAAAGCATAAGCTTTTTGTTTTTTCATTACCATTGATGGCACCTAAGGCCGGAGAAACCTCTAGAAAAATGGAAAGGAAAGACAAAAGCTTCCACCTCCGAGTCATGGGAGATGGAAAGATTCATCTCCAAAGCCCATCAAGACCACTTTCTATGATGTTGTGGCTAAGAAGAAGGTGATCCCCGAGGTCCCTTTCAAGCTCAAGAAAAATGAGTATCCGAAGATCCGACATGAGATCCAAAGAAGAGGTTGGGAAGTTCTAACCAACCCCATCCAACAAGTCGGAATCTTAATGGTTCAAGAGTTCTATGCCAATGCATGGATCACTATAAACCATGATCAAAGTATGAACCCAAATCCAAAGAACTATCTTACAATGGTTCGGGGGAAATACTTAGATTTTAGTCCGGAAAATGTGAGGTTGGCATTCAACTTGCCCATGATGCAAGGAGATGCACACCCCTACACAAGAAGGGTCAACTTTGATCAAAGGTTGGACCAAGTTCTTAGGGACATACGTGTTGAAGGAGCCCAATGGAAAAGAGACTCCAAAGGCAAGCCAATTCAATTAAGAAGACTGGACCTCAAGCCTGTGGCTAGAGGATGGTTGGAGTTCATCCAACGCTCCATCATCCCCACTAGCAATCGATTTGAAGTTACTGTGGATCGAGCCATCATGATTCATAGCATCATGAATGGAGAGGAAGTAGAAATTCATGAAGTTATCTCCCTTGAATTCTACAAAATAGCCGATAAGCCCTCTACTTTGGCAAGGCTAGCTTTTCCTCATCTTATTTGCCATCTATGTTACTCAGCTGGATTCATCATAGAAGGAGACATCCCCATTGAGGAGGACAAGCCCATTACTAAGAAAAGAATGGAGCAAACAAGAGAGCCCACTCATGGAACCCAAGAGACGCATGAGGAAGCTCATCACCAAGAAATCCCGGAGATGCCTCAAGGGATGCACTTTTCTCCCAACAACTATTGGCAACAACTCAACACTTCTGTTGAAGATTTGAGTTACAATATGGATCAATTAAGGGTGGAACATCAAGAGCACTCCATCATTCTCCATGAAATTAGAGAAGATCAAAGAGCAATGAGGGAGGAGCAACAAAGGCAAGGAAGAGACATAGAAGAACTCAAGGACATCATTGGTTCTTCAAGAAGAAAGCGCCACCATCACTAAGGTGGACTCATTCCTTGCTTTTAATTTTTTCTGCTTTTCGGTTTCTTTATGTTAAATGTCTATCTATGTTTGTGTCTTCATTACATGATCATTAGTATTTCGTAACTATGTCTTAAGGCTATGAATAATTCCATGAATTCTTCACCTCTCTTAAATGAAAAATGTTTCTAATTCAAAAGAACAAGAAGTACATGATTTTCGAATTTATCCTTGAATTTAGTTTAATTATATTGATGTGGTGACAATACTTTTTATTTTCTGAATGAATGATTGAATAGTGCATATTGTTTATCTTGTTGTTTATGAATGTTGAAATTGTTGGCTCTTGAAAGAATGATGAACAAAGAGAATGTTATTGACAATCTGAAAAATCATAAAATTGATTCTTGAAGCAAGAAAAAGCAGTGAAAAAGCATAAGCTTGCAAAAAAAATATAGAAAGAAAAAGAAAAAGCAAGCAAAAAAAGCCAATAGCCCTTAAAACCAAAAGGCAAGGGTAAAAAGGATCCAAGGCTTTGAGCATCAATGGATAGGAGGGCCCAAGGAAATAAAATCCAGGCCTAAGCGGCTAAATCAAGCTGTCCCTAACCATGTGCTTGTGGCATGCAGGTCCAAGTGAAAAGCTTGAGACTGAGTGGTTAAAGTCGTGATCCAAAGCAAAAAGAGTGTGCTTAAGAGCTCTGGACACTTCTAACTGGGGACTCTAGCAAATCTGAGTCACAATCTGAAAAGGTTCACCCAGTCATGTATCTGTGGCATTTATGTATCCGGTGGTAATACTGGAAAACAAAGTGCTTAGGGCCACGACCAAGACTCATAAAAGTAGCTGTGTTCAAGAATCAACAAACTTAACTAAGAGAATCAATAACACTATCTGAAATTCTAAGTTCCTATAGATGCCAATCATTCTAAACTTCAAAGGAAAAAGTGAGATGCCAAAACTGTTCAGAGGCAAAAAGCTACAAGTCCCCAAAGTTTGGTGTCAAAAATTGAAAATCAGGACTTAGCAGCTTTTTGAGCCAGAATGCACACCCACACGTACGCGTGGCCCGGGGTTTTTTCATACACAAACTCCCTCATATGCGGCAGTCATTTCGGCCTAGTGCGTATGCGTGCGCGAAAGGACAATGCGTACGCATCTTGGTCTAAACGCGCACTGATGAGTGGATAATTTATACGCTTTTTGGCATTATTTTTAGGTAGTTTTTAGTAGGATCTAGCTACTTTTAGGGCTGTTTTCATTAGTTTTTATGCAAAATTTACATTTCTGGACTTTACTATGAGTTTGTGTATTTTTCTGTGATTTCAGGTATTTTCTGACTGAAATTGAGGGACCTGAGCAAAACTCTGATAAGATGGCTGACAAAGGACTGCTGATGCTATTGGATTCTGACCTCCCTGCACTCGAAATGGATTTTCTGGAGCTACAGAACTCCAAATGGCGAGCTCTCAACGGCTTTAGAAAGTAGACATCCAGAGCTTTCCAGCAATATATAATAGTCTATACTTTATTTGAGATTT
>NC_029772.3:81960841-81999936 GCF_000817695.3 Arachis duranensis
CAATATATAATAGTTCATACTTTATTCGAGATTAGATGACACAAACTGGCGCTCAACGCCAGTTCTACGCTGCATTCTGGAGTCAAATGCCAGAAACAAGTCACGAACCAGAGTTGAACGCCAAAAACACGTTACAACTTGGCGTTCATCTCCAAGAGAAGCCTTAGCTCGTGTAAAGATCAAGCTCAGCCCAAGCACACACCAAGTGGGCCCCAGAAGTGGATTTCTGCATCAATTACTTACTTCTGTAAACTCTAGTAGCTAGTCTAGTATAAATAAGACGTTTTACTATTGTATTAGATATCTTTGGTCTTAGTTTTATTTTATTATTCATCTTAGGAGACTATTGATCACGTTTTGGGGGCTGGCCATTCGGCCATGCCTGAACCTTCATCACTTATGTATTTTTAACGGTGGAGTTTCTACACACCATAGATTAAGGGTGTGGAGCTCTGCTGTACCTCAAGTTTCAATGCAATTACTACTATTTTCTATTTAATTCCGCTTGTTCTTATTCTAAGATATTCGTTGCACTTCAACATGATGAATGTGATGATCCGTGACATTCATCATCATTCTCACCTATGAACGCGTGACTGACAACCACTTCCGTTCTACCTTAGACCAGGCGCATATCTCTTGGATTCCTTAATCAGAATCTTTGTGGTATAAGCTAGAATTGATGGCGGCATTCATGGAAATCCGGAAAGTCTAACCTTGTCTGTGGTATTTCGAGTAGGATTTCGGGATTGAATGACTGTGACGAGCTTCAAACTCGCGATTATTGGGCGTGATGACAAACGCAAAAGAATCAAGGGATTCTATTCCAACATGATCGAGAACCGACAAATGATTAACCGTGCTGTGACAGAGCATTTGGACCATTTTCACTGAGAGGATGGGATGTAGCCATTGACAACAGTGATGCCCTACATACAGCTTGCCATGGAAAGGAATAAGAAAGATTGAAGGAAGACAGTAGGAAAGCAGAGATCCAACAGGGACAAGCACCTCTACACACTTATCTGAAATTCTCACCATTGAATTACATGAGTAACTCTATCTTTATTTTCTGTTTTATTTATTATTAATATTCAAAAACTCCATAACCATTTACTATCCGCCTGACTGAGATTTACAAGATGACCATAGCTTGCTTCATACCAACAATCTCCGTGGGATCGACCCTTACTCACGTAAGGTATTACTTGGACGACCCAATGCACTTGCTGGTTAGTTGTGCGGAGTTGTGACTAAGTGTGATTCATGTTTGAGAACGCTACCAAGTTATTGGAGCCATTGTTGATGATCACAATTTCGTGCACTAGTGACCTCCCAAATAAACGGAGAGTATCAGGCCAAGGATCCCACCATGAAAAAATACTTAGACAAAATCTTGGAGTACCTTAGGCGCTTTGAAGAGACCGAGGTAAAGCATATAACTCGGGATCTCAACAGCAGGGCAGACGCCCTCTCCAAGCTAGCAAGTACCAAACCAGGAGGGAACAACAGAAGCCTAATTCAAGAAACTCTCCCTGAACCCTCTGTGGACAAAACGGAGGCTGTTCAAGATGTTTTTAAAATCACCGGGTTAGACCTCAGATGGATGAAGCCCTTAGTCGAATACCTGAAATTTGACGTCCTCCCCAAAGAGAAAAAAGAGGCCAAGAAAATTCGGAGGGAAGCACAAAACTACACGCTGGTGAAAAATATCCTCTATAAAAGGGGGATATCAACACCACTACTAAAGTGTGTCCCGACCTCAAAGACAACCGAGGTGCTAGAGGAGGTGCACAATGGAATCTGTGGGAATCATCTTGGAGCAAGGTCGTTAGCTAGAAAGGTGATCCGAGCTAGTTTCTACTGGTCGACCTTACAAAAAGATTCTATGGAATTTGTGAAAAAATGCCAACCATGCCAAATGCATGTAAACTTCCATGTAGCCCCTCCTGAGGAACTCATTAGTATAACTTCCCCATGGCCTTTCGCAAAGTGGGGATTGGACTTGCTAGGACCATTCCCACAAGCGCTGGGAGAAGTAAAATATCTAATAGTGGGAGTGGATTACTTCACAAAGTGGATAGAAGCCGAACCATTGGCCACCATCACCGCTCAGAGAAGTCGAAAGTTCCTCTACAAGAACATTATCACCAAATATGGGGTACCCCACTCCATCACCACTGATAATGGCACTCAATTCACCGACTCAACCTTCAAAAACCTGGTAGCCAGTATGAAAATCAAACATCAATTTACATCGGTGGAACATCCACAAGCAAATGGACAAGCCGAGGCAGCAAACAAAGTCATATTGGCAGGGTTGAAGAAAAGGTTACAGGACGCAAAGGGAGCCTAGGCCGAGGAACTCCCACAAGTACTTTGGGCTTATCGGACCACACCTCAGTCTGCCACAGGAGAAACACCCTTCTGACTTATTTGTGGCATAGAAGCCATGATACCGGTTGAAATCAACGAGCAAAGCCCAAGGGTGAACTTCTACGACGAGGTTGGAAACATAAAGGGACACAAAGAAGAACTCAAACTACTCCCTGAAGTCCGAGAATGAGCCCATATTAGAGAAGCAGCATTGAAACAAAGGATGACGAACAGATACAACCAAAAAGTCATTTGAAGGAGCTTCGCCCCAGACGACTTGGTTTTAATTAGAAACGACATAGGAGTCAACAAGTCTGAGGAAGGAAAGCTCGTTGCTAATTGGAAGGGACCGTACAAGATTGGTGAGGTCCTAGGAAAAGGTTATTACAAGGTGCCCAACTTAAACGGCACCGAGCTACCTAGGTCGTGGCATGCTTGTAATATGAAAAGGTACTACAGTTAAAAGCGAACTCTACTCCCTAATGTACTCTTTTCCCAACTTCATGATTTTTTCCTAAAATAAAAGGGTTTTTTCTAAAGAGGGGTTTTTAACGAGGCATCACAATAGAGGCTAAGGGGTCATAGACAGCCCAAAACCCTTAGTAGCAATAAAGTACCTTTGCAAATAAATAAAGATCTTTTACAAATATCTCTTATAAATTCCTTCTCGCTTTCTACGAAACGTGCCGACTTAAGCTCGACAAAGCGTGAAAATCCCATGAATCGATCTAGATGGTCGTCAAGATAAAACGGCGAGGTACAAGTCGGTGTAAAGAGGTTATAAAAGTCGATCGTGAATAAACTCGGAAATTAACTGACTAACAAGTCAGAAATTCCGATAAACAAAGAAACGCATCGCAAAAATAACCTAACTTATAAAAACTCAATACATAAAAAAATTGAGTATAAGGAATACCGAAAAGAGATCAGAAAACCCATAGAAAGCACTAAAGACTGTCCCAAGCCTTCAAGGAAAATTCGAGAAAAACTTAGAAGAAGGACAGCTAGCCAAAAAAATAAAGAAAAAAGGGGGTTTTTCAAAACAAAAGATCAACAAAAAAGGGTTTTTTCGAAACCTAAAGCAGAAAAAGCATGCACACAACCAACAAAAGTAACTTAAACCCTTGTCCAAAAAAGGGTATTTCTAAATATTTTGTTTAGGGCCATAAAAGGCCAAAAAAGTGTCAACAGCATCCTACAACAACATAAAAATAGTTTAAAAAAGAGGGGACCCACAGGCCGGGCCCCCATATAGCCAAAGATAATTTTTCTTAATTCGGAAGGGCGTCACCACCAGAACCCGGAAGAGTAGTCGGAGCACCACCAGTGTCAGGGAGAGAAACATCCATAGGAGTCGGAGGGGAAGTCTCAGGAGCCTTGGAAGAAGTCGGAGCATCATTTGGTCAGGGAGGTGATGATTGGATTTTTGACGGTTTAGAATTTCTCAAATAAAATCTCGTCGAAGTATAGTTTCTAAACCAAGCAATAATCCTTTCATACAAAAAGTTGTTTGTCACTAAAACAAACCCCTAAATTTATAAACTGAAGTATTCAAACCTCGGGTCGTTCTCCCTAGGAATTACAATAAAATGTCTTGTTATTGGTTGTGAGTTATATTTGGGGTTTTTTTTTAGATTTTAGACAAGAAATATAAATGGCAAAGAAATAAACTAACAACTAACAAAGCTCTTGGCAAGATATGAGAACTAGAAGTCCTATCCTAGTTATCCTCCTCAATTGTGATGACAAATTGTCCATCGCTCCCACTTAGTTAACCTCTAACCATGGAGGAAAGTCAAGTGGATGAATCAATTTGATTCCTCAAGTCCTAATCAACTCCTAAAGGAAAGACTAGCTTTAGAGGCATTCAAATCAATTAGCAACTTCTAATTATCAATCAACAAAGGAATTAGATAACTCAAGAGTCACTAATCACTCTACCTAGGTCAAGAGGAACAAAACCTACACAAAAATCCAACCAAGCATTTTATCAAACACTTGGAAGGCATATAAGAAAAGCATAGTAAATTGATAACAAGAATAGAATCTAACAATAATTATTGCAAAGAATTAACAACAACAATCAAGGAAATCACAATTATCATGAATTACCTCAAATTGCATTATTGAAAGAAAACAAAGGAACAACAATCTATCCAAAACAAAATGAAAAATTACAATTATTAAAGCACATAACTAGAAAGAGGAGGAGGAGAAGATTAAGAATTGGTAAAGGAGAAGTGAATCAAAGCATGAATTAAACCTAGATCTAAGAAGAAAGATTAACCTAAACCTAATCCTAATTCTAGAGAGAAGTGAGAGCTTCTCTCTCTAAAACTAACTCTCAACTAATCCTCATTATGCTATATGCTAGATTGATTAGATTGATTCCTTCCCCTTAATCCTTCATCCTTTTATTCCTTTCTCCTAGAAATTGGTGCCAAAATGGGTTCAGAAACCCTCTCAAATCGCCAGGCACGTGTTGCATTAATGAAGTCATGTGCTGTCATCGACGCGTGCGCACACGGTACGCGTGCGCGTCCCTGGCCGATTCTGCAATGTGCGCGCGAGCGCCTTGTGCGCGTGCGCGTACATTGTCGAGATCAATTTCTTTGGCTTTTGTGCTTCTCTCCACTTGCATGCTTTCTTCCTTGCTCCCTTGATCCATGACTAGCCTATTTCAACCTGAGATTACTAGCAAACATATCAAGGCATCTTATGGAATCAAAGAGGAACTAGAATTCATCAAAATAAGGCTTAAAAAGCATGTTTTTACGCTTAAGCACAAATACGGGAGAGATTACAAAACCATGCCAATTCATAGGTTAAATGCGAGAAAAGGTTATCAAAACACTCTAAATTCAATACAAGATAAACCCTAAAAATGGGGTTTATCAACCTCCCCACACTTAAACCCTTAGCATGTCCTCATGCTAAAAATAAGAAGGAACTAAGGGGTATGACATTTATTGAATGCAACTAAACTATATGAACTTATCTAAATGCAACTATCTAAAGCAAATGGAAATGCTTAGTTCAAACATATCGATTTCCAAGAGAGCATGTGTAAGCACAAGAGCTAGGCAATAGGAATTAAGTCCAAACCACAATTGTATTGAATTATTAAAAAGAGTTCAAACTTGCAAGAATATAAATAATATGAGTGAACCCATGTATTTGAACTTTTGAACCCTCACCGGATGTGTATCCGCTCTATTCACTCAAGTGTTTAAGGGTTAATTCACTCAATTCTCTTCTAATCATGCTTTCCAAAATTTGATTTTCTTCTAACAATCAACACTTATTCAATGCATGCATACATTCATCATGAGGTCTTCCATTTAGGTTGTAATGGGATTAGGGTCAAGGTAGGTTCATTTATGGTTAAGTGGACTAGAGTTTGGATCTTGGATTAGTATAGACTTTCCCACCTAACCTATATAATGACCTATACAAATTCAAACTACTCTAACTACCCATTCTTCACTTTTTTTCTTGCATATTCATGCATCTTATTTCTTGATTCATAACACTTATGCATTGATTCCTTTTTATTGACTTCACTTTGGGGCATTTTGTCCCCTTTTATTATTTTTCTTTTCTTTTCTCTTTCTTTTTTTTCTTTTTTTCTCTTTTCTATTCTTTTGTTTTTCTCATTTTCACTTTTATTTCTTTTTCTTTTCATTTTTCTTTTTCTTTCAAACTATACACAAGAACATCAATGCATAAGGTCTATACATTTAATCAATACATGAGTATGTACCCAATTCCTAAACATGAAAGTGTACTACCCTTTTTTCTTTTTTTTCATCCAATGTTCCCAAGCCTCACCAATGTTGAATAATAAACACTCTCACTAGCCTAGGCTAATCAAAGATCCAAACAAAGAATTTTCATTGGTTCTCCGCCTTGGGCTTGTAATGTGTTAAAATGAGAATAAGTTGGTTAAGCATAGGCTCAAAATTGGCTAACAATGGAGAGTAAAAGGTTGGCTATTTGGGTAAGTGGGCTAATGAAATAATGGCCTCAATCATACAAATGCATGAATACAAGAAATAAATGGACATATAGAATCAAACAAATCAAAGATCACAATCATAGATAGAGAACAATTTTACACAAGAATGGAAAATAAGTGGTTATAAAATGTAACCACATCAATAGGCTCAAGTCTCACAAGCTTGTGTTCTTAATTCAATACATGCTTCACAAAGTATGAATTCAAGCAAGTTTCACCAAAAATTTTCTTTCAATCAATTGGGTTAGTGCCCTATATTTAAATTTCTTGAAAAATCTCAATATTTGACTAAGCATTGTTGTGATTGAAAAATGCAAAAATTTCCTTAGTTTACCCTTTCCTTTTCCGCTTAAAACCAATTTCTTATGCAAAAAGGGTGACTAAGTGTTTGCAATTCAAAGTATGATTTCTAATCACAACCACAAACTAAAAAGAAAGATATGCAAAAATGTATAAAGAAAAATCCAACTAAAAGTATGAAAGCTATCATCTAAAACATCTAAAGATATCCATAAGCATCAAAATATCTAAAATCCAAAATAAGCAGTAAAGGTATCCAAAGTAAACTCAAAATGCATCAGAATATATACAAAAGATATGCAAAATAAGATAACTAGGAGAGTAGCCGAAAAGTTCACCGGTCCCCTCCCCGCACTTAAGATCAAGCAGCGTCCTCGATGCTAAACCGGAGGATCAGTGGAAGGTACAATGGTAGGCTCTGGCTCTGGCTGTGGCTGTGGGACCGGCTCCGCATGGGTCTGATATGTCTCTGTGGTGTCTGGGGCATCTGGAGGGGCATCCTACTGAGTCGGTGCCTCCGCATCCTCCTTCTGATGATCCTGCTTATCGGAGGCCGGAGAGTCGGAAAGCGGAGGTAACTCAGCACCCAGAGAAATGAGCGCCTGGTCCATCCGATCCAGTCGGCGTCTGACATGGAGTCTCTCGCGCTCTAAAAACCGAAATAGACGCTGGACCAGTAAGTAGGTGGGCTCAGGTGCTGCAGGAGGAACTGTCGATGAAGAGGGAGCTGCTGCTGTAGAGGAAGATGGGGCTGCTGTGGGGGCTGATGGTCCAGCTGTCCCCAATACTGCTCTAGCCCTGGAACGGCGTCTGGCTGGGGGCTTCTCGTGCACCCAACCACCCCAAGGAATAGTAACCTCCCTGTCATCTGCATCAGGGGGTGGTGGTATCACATCATCATCTAGCCAGGGGACCTCAGCTAGGGCCGCCATACTCGTGACCAAAGTAGGAAATGGAAGTAGGCCACGAATATGCGCCCGCCACATGCACTGTCGGATAAGTCGAGGAAAATAGACATCCTTCCCCTCCATGACACACCCAATCAGCAGAAGCATCTCCATAGGGATCTTAGAGAAGTGAGTGGTAGGCAAGACATACTGGGCAAAGATCATCTGCCAAGTCTTGGCCTCTCTGGTCAGCTGAGCAAATAGCATCCCCTTAGGCTTGGTGTTGTTTGCATCCATGACCCATGTAGCATCCGGTACCCCAATCACGCGCCTAAGCGCCTCATAATCAAAGGTCATGCTGTGTATGGCCAACTCGGCCTGCTGATGGGCGCAAGTGCCATCAGGAATATGTCGGCACTGCAAAGCCGCCTTAATGGCAGTCTCAGTAATCATGATCTCTCTACCCCTCAACTGAACCGAACCCAAAGTGGGACGGAAGAAGTTGCAATAAAATTCCTTCACCCAAGAGATGTTAATATCCCCCAAATCCCTGTCAACAAAATCTATACCCAACTCAAGGATCCGACTAGTAATGGACCGTCGGACATCATTGGGGAGAACAAGCTTCTTCTCGGTATTCAGTTTTGTTGTCCGATACTTGGAAGTCAAAGCTCACAGTAGAGATTGGGGAACTTAGTCGGGTCAGTAGAAGGTAACAGCTGATTTTCTTTTTCTTCGTCATTTAGAGGATTCTTAGCATAATTCTTATAAATGGAGGGGATAGAAGGTGTAGAGTGTTTTCTTTTCTTGGAAGAGGTGGCTATGGCTTTTCCTGTATCCGACATCCTGAAAAATATGATAGAATATAAGCAATGAAACACTTAGCATGTAACAAAGAAGGCATGTTCAGGATACAATTGGCTAATAACAATCATGATGTTGAACTGAACTTGAAAAGAATTGGTAAACAAGTAAGCATAAGTGAACAAGTAAGCCAAGAATGCAATGTTCACTAAAGTTAACAACTCTTACTCATTAAGCAATAATATCATCATACTTTTGAAAGAATGGTTAAAGAGGGTTAAATGTGAGTAGAAGTTAAATGGTTAAAGAAATTAGTGAGTTAGAAAAGTGGATTAGTGGTATGACAATATTTAGGCTCAAATAAAAGAGAAGTTGTGGTTCATGTTCACAATGATTGGTGCAAATCCGGGAAGTTGAAAGGAAACAAAAATTAGCCCAAATTACAATAGAGATTAAAATGAAAATAGATTTCTTGAAAATTGGGCAGCATTCCGGCTTAAAATTGGACGTTCCCGGGTAGCAAAATAGCATAATTAGCAAGAAAGCAACATCAATTAAGCACAGCAGTAGTTGTATGGCATTCAGGCAACAAGAAGTGCATAAAAAGCAGTCCAAAATCAGCATACAACATCCAAATAAATAGACAGCAAATTATGCACAAACGGAGCACTTATTAGGCCTAGAATCCCCTATCCAATCCTAGCTACCTAACAGCAAGTATTTCTATCTAACCTAACATACAAAGTTCCAATTCTAACTAACTACAAACAACTAACAGTAGGTAACAGAAACGAAAAAATTAAAAACAAGCAGAGTTGGAGCAAGAACCTGGGAGCAGCAAAAAAAAGAAATGGAAGTGGGAAGTAGGGAAGTAGGGGCGGCAGAGAATTGAGCGAGGTAAGGCACCGCCGCGGAGGGTGGCGGTAATGGCAGGGTGGCGGCTGTGGCGACGTTCGGAAGAGTGAGAGACTGAGTGAAAAGGAAGCTGGCAGTGGTGATAGAAAGAGAGTGATAGGGGAGTGTGAAATGGAGGAGGAGAGTGTCACCGGCGGTGATGGTGGAATGGCGGCGGAGATGGTGTTCGAGCAGAGGTGGTCGGAGCGAGAGAATGAGAGGTTGGCAGTGAGAGAGACAACAGACGAGGTTGGGTGGTGGCGACGGCGCGGCTGCAGCGGCGATTGTGGCGGTGAGAAGAAGAAGATGGAAATGGTGAGGGAGAAGAGAGTGCGCGACTGCGCAACGCTCTTCGCGTATTAGGGTTATCCCCTTTTTTGACTCGACGCGAGCGCGCACCATGCGCGTCCGCGTACATTGAGAAAACTTGGGACCCACGCGTGAGCGTGCAGTGCGCTCAAGCGTGGATTAGCAGATTATGCAACGGCACGTGCGCGTACAGAGCGCGCACGCGTACATGTGGTTGGGCCTGAGGCTTAGAGTGGGCTTGACGCACGCCCAACTCTCTGGGCAAAGGCCTGGAGTGGCATCATATAAGGAACGCGCGCGCGGCGAGCGCGCGTCTGCGTATATTGAGAGTTTGTCGGAAGGCGCGCTAGCGCGATGTGTGCGCTCGCGTCTATTCCTCCTTTAGGCATATGGGTGCGCACGCGGCGAGTGCGCGTCCGCGCCGATTGAGTTGGGCTGGGGGCTTAAAGTTGGCCCAGATCCAGTACAACTCTCTGGGGCTTGGCTCAAAAGTTGCAGCAGCAGATCGACGCGGACGCGGCAGGTGCGCGTCCGCGTGTACTTCCCTGTTCTCATGATCGGCGCGCACGCACGTAGTGTGCGTCAGCGTGGATTGTGTTGGGCTCAGAGCGTAGTGTTTGCCCAAGAGAGGCCCAACTCTCTGGAATGTGGGTGGTGATGCATCCGCTCAGGGACGCGTGCGCGTACATTGTGCGCGCGCGTCCACCCCTTTTTTTTCAGAAAAAATTATGGTCAAGTACTCCCCATACTGTTCACAACTCCTTATGCATCTACTACAAAACACAAAAGTGCAATTCACAAAAATTCAATATGATATTATTCATCTACTACTAAACACAACATACATGTGACTAAGCTAACAATTAAGTTGTACAAACAAATTTATGTGAAACATCTACCTACAATGGTAACTCAAATCACTTATTAAGCAAATTTAAAAGAGAGTGGAAAGAGTTTACCATGGTGGGGTGTCTCCCACCTAGCACTTTTAGTTTAAGTCTTTAAGTTGGACATTTTGAGGCGCTTATTGTCATGGTGGCTTATGTTTGTACTCATCCTTGAATCTCCAAGGATCTTTGCTCCTCAATTGGTTGACAGAATTTCCAACCATTTCCATCAAGCTTGGGCAAAGTTCTACCCAAGATATGAGTCCCCATAGTTGGTCTTTACATAGCGAACCGGGATCCCATATCTTATTTTCACACCCATCCTTTAGTTGAGTTTCATGATTTTTCCGTACGGGTGGTTGACATAAGGGTGATTGACACATAGAATTCTCTTTATTCCACCAATGCTTCCTTCTAGACCCATATACGGTGATTTCCGTTCCATCCTCATTCCTATACCTTAGAGTCTTGGCCTTTATGATTTTTATACCGAATTTTCAACCACTACACAACTCTCTCTTATTCCTAACTCCACAAAGAGCTCTAAGTTGACCATCATATTCAATTAAACCATATTCAAGTGAGAAAGTGAAGCTTAGGGATGAGAGTTTTACCCACTTGAATGTTGTATTGGATGGTGACTTGGGAAGGGAGACCTCCCCACACTTAGACAATGCAAGGTCTACTTCTTTAGGCTCTTCTTTGGTTGTTTCCACCTCTTCACAAGCTTCTTCGATTTCAACCTTATCCCCTTTTCCACTTGGCTTGGTGTTGTCTTTAAGAACTTCATCTTGGCCAATGGGAGGTGATTCAATTTGGGATAGGAATTCATTGATGAATGAATCCATCTCTTGATCAACCTCTTCATAGTCTTCAATCTCAATATACACCATGCCATTTTCGTTTTTCTTGGGAGGTTGTGCACACTCTTTTATAATTTCAACTTCATGTCCAATGGGAGAGGATTCCATTGTACAGAGAAATTCATCCATGATTGAATCCATTTCTTGATAAGTTTCTTCCAAATCTCCAACGATGATATGCCTTGGAGGTTGCGCACCCTCCTCAACATCAATATCAAGCTTCTTGGAAGAGTTCTCCGTGATACTACATTTCCATGGACTTTCAACATCTCCTAAATCTTCAACCACTTCTCCCTTTTCTTCAATGATCATAGGCTCCTCCAATTGTTCTAACACAAAATTTGACTCCTCCTTTTCCACCGGATTTTCCAATTTCTCCTTCATGCTTTGCTCTTCTTTTGACCTTTCACATGTGGTCACAGAATTACCTTGAGTCTTCAAACATTGGTGGGCTAAAGTATGCACCACTTTGGTCAAATTGGTCATAAACTCAAGTGTATCCCGCTTCATGGCTTCTTGTTCTTGAAGTAACAAAGTGAGAGGATCGTCTTTTGGGGTTTGGGGTGAATAAGAAGGTTCATGACTTTGGAGAGAGGGTTCATACTTGGAAGGTGGTTCTTCTTGGTACGGTTGTGGAGATTGTGTGTATTGAGGTGGTTCTTGGGAGTAATCTTGATAGGGTTGTGGTGGTTCTAAGGGTTCTTGCTCATAAAGGTCATAAGAATATGGTATGGATGATTGGTCATATGATGGATATGGATCATAGGAAGGTGCTTGGTATGGAAAAGCTTGTGAGAATGGTTGAGGTTCATGTTGAGGATGAGATTCATAGGCATATGATGGTGGTTATTGAGTGTCACAAAAATAGTCATCATAGCCATTGGAGTAATATGCATCATAGAATGGCTCTTCTTCATAGTGCATTGGTGGAGGTTGTTGCCATGAGGATTGATCATATGCATATGGCTCCTCCCACCTTTGATTGTCCCATCCTTGGTACATGTTAGTATTGAAGTCCACATTTCCTACAACACAATTATAACCAAACTCAAAGCCAAAGTGAGAGTTCATAGTGAGAGAACAAAATAAAACTAACAAAAATTAAGAAACAAACAAAAGATAAACCTATTCACAATATTCACATATGTACAATAACCAATAACATAACACCATTGCAATCCCCGGCAACAGCGCCATTTTGATGATTGGATTTTTGACGGTTTAGAATTTCTTAAATAAAATCTCGTCGAAGTATAGTTTCTAAACCAAGCAATAATCCTTTCATACAAAAAGTTGTTTGTCACTAAAACAAACCCCTAAATTTATAAACCGAAGTATTCAAACCTCGGGTCATTCTCCCTAGGAATTACAATAAAATGTCTTGTTATTGGTTGTGAGTTATATTTGGGGTTTTTAAGATTTTGGACAAGAAATATAAATGGCAAAGAAAATAAACTAACAACTAGCAAAGCTCTTGGCAAGATATGAGAACTAGAAGTCCTATCCTAGTTATCCTCCTCAATTGTGATAACAAATTGTCCATTACTCCCACTTAGTTAACCTCTAACCATGGAGGAAAGTCAAGTGGATGAATCGATTTGATTCCTCAAGTCCTAATCAACTCCTAAAGGAAAGACTAGCTTTAGAGGCATTCAAATCAATTAGCAACTTCTAATTATCAATCAACAAAGGAATTAGATAACTCAAGAGTCACTAATCACTCTACCTAGGTCAAGAGGAACAAAACCTACACAAAAATCCAACCAAGCATTTTATCAAACACTTGGAAGGCATATAAGAAAAGCATAGTAAATTGATAACAAGAATAAAATCTAACAACAATTATTGCAAAGAATTAACAACAACAATCAAGGAAATCACAATTATCATGAATTACCTCAAATTGCATTATTGAAATAAAACAAAGGAACAACAATCTATCCAAAACAAAATGAAGAATTACAATTATTAAAGCACATAACTAGAAAGAGGAGGAGGAGAAGATTAATAATTGGTAAAGGAGAAGTGAATCAAAGCATGAATTAAACCTAGATCTAAGAAGAAAGATTAACCTAAACCTAATCCTAATTCTAGAGAGAAGTGAGAGCTTCTCTCTCTAAAACTAACTCTCAACTAATCCTCATTATGCTATATGCTAGATTGATTAGATTGATTCCTTCCCCTTAATCCTTCATCCATTTATTCATTTCTCCTAGCAATTGGCGCCAAAATGGGTTCAGAAACCCTCTCAAATCGCCAGGCACGTGTTGCATTAATGAAGTCATGTGCTGTCATCGACGCGTGCACGCACGGTACGCGTGTGCGTCCCTGGCTGATTCTGCAATGTGCGCGTGCACATACATTGTCGAGATCAATTTCTTTGGCTTTTGTGCTTCTCTCCACTTGCATGCTTTCTTCCTTGCTCCCTTGATCCATGACTAGCCTATTTCAACCTGAGATTACTAGCAAACATATCAAGGCATCTTATGGAATTAAAGAGGAACTAGAATTCATCAAAATAAGGCTTAAAAAGCATGTTTTTACACTTAAGCACAAATACGGGAGAGATTACAAAACCATGCCAATTCATAGGTTAAATGCGAGAAAAGGTTATCAAAACACTCTAAATTCAATACAAGATAAACCCTAAAAATGGGGTTTATCAGGAGGGGACTCTATGATTCTCTGACCCCGAGTCTTCAACTCGGATTCAGACACAGGTCGGGGAGGAGATACAATGGCTCCATCGATTACAACCTTATCCGGATCCAAAGGTGAGAGATCCAGGTCGAGAGCAATAACCCCGACATGTTCCTTAAAAACCCTCCACGCCTCCTCAGATCCCTCGGCAATGGAGTCCTCCAAATCCGCATAAGTGTTCCGAGCTCTTACCAGATCTTTTTTGACCTCCACAAGGTCCTGGAACAAGCTTGAATAACTCTGCTCTGCCTTCTCCCGTAAACTCTCCGCCATAGAGCATCGGCCCATCAATCTCTCCCCCTCATTTCGGAAATTATCCCTCTCTTCTCTCAGAATGGTGACCTCCTCCTTCAGGCTCCTCTCAGCCTCCCAATACAAAAGAATCCTCCCCTCCATCTCTTCAACCCACTGGGATGAACCCAAAGAGATAAGGGGAGTCTTCTAAAAAATATCAAGAAACTTGGTGCACACCCCCGCCGCCCTGATACTCTCTTGAGCCAGAATAGTAAGGTGCTTTCGAAGAGAAGCATCATCCATACTTATACGAGTATAAGGATAGATATGCTCCCAGATAAATTGAGGCGCATCCACCTTGGCCTCACCTTCAAAAGGAGAGCCAGACTCTAAAGCCTTGCGCTTTTTCTTTTCTGGCTCCAGAGAAGGTCGGGAAGAAGGGGCGGCAGAGAAGAGGCCGAGGAAGAAATAACGATAGGTCGAGCAGGGGTCCCCAAGCTACGAGAAGAAGGGGGAGGGGAAGGACCAGCCGCCCTGGCACCGCCGACCCTGGCGCAGGATCTCGCTTTGGCCTCCTGAACCCTCTGGTAAGACTCCCTCGAATTTTTCTTCGCCATCTCTGCAAAAGCCATTAGGTAAAAAAGTCAATAAAACAAATCAGAGAAAACAACTCGGAAAGTTAGAAAACTAAACAAATCAATACGGCACTACCTAATTGGGCCTGTATAAAGGTCGGAGACCCCTGGAGGAACTTCTTGGTATCCAGATAAGGGGCTCTCCCCCAAACTTCTCGGAGGAACCCAATGATGGCCGCCTCCACCTCGTCCAAATCATCCAAACTATGTTTCTCACAAGGAGAGGCCTCTAACCAGTACAGGGAAAAGCGAGGAGAAGAATTTTGATCCAGGAAAAAGGGGTGGTGACCCTCTACAGCTTGCACTTTGAAAAAGAAGTTTTTAAAGTCATGAAAGGATTTATCAAAGAGGGTAAAAACTCTCCGGCCTTGTATGGCCCGGAAAGAAACCCATTGCTGTTTGTTATTTTGCCCACTAAAGGGCTTAGTCATGTGAAAAAGAAAAAAGAAAATCCTCAAAGAAGTCGGAAAATCCAGGGCATGGCTGATAAATTGATAAACTTTCAAAAAACTCCAAGAGTTGGGGTGAAGCTGGGTATGAGCTATCCGACAATGAGATAAAACGGCTATCTCAAAGTCAGAAAAAGGAAGAAGAACACCCAAATGGGTGAAAAAACTCTCGTACATAAAAATAAAATGAGGGTCTTCCTTAGAAGCTCTTCCAAAACAAACCCGGTCTTCCAGACTTGGGGCTATCAGTTCATATCTCGACTCATCCCCATCAGAAGCACAAATTCTATAGTGCGTACGAAGGTCGGTGACATAGTCAGTATCCACAAGGGGCTCTTCCCCACGAACAGTAACATCTGCCCATCGAGCGAGTGATTCTACAGAAGACATCTTTTTCTAAAAAAGAAAAGGATCCCGAAACCTACAAAAAAAAAAAGAGAAAAAAGGATAAAAAATAGGGTCTCTAAGGGGCCTGGGGTTAGATCCTTGACAAAACAGAATCACTAAAGTCTACGACCAACGCTCCTCTCAAATAAAAAACATGCAAATGAAAGCAGTCATAAAAGAGAAGAAGAAGAAAACTGACCTTTACTTTTGAAGGGTCGAAGGTGCTACAGCAATTGATCAAAGAAAAAGGAATATTTCTTTTCGGAACAAAGTGCGTAAGTGAGAAAGTTTTCAGAAACGAAACAAGGAAAGAGAGAGAAAAGTATTTATAAGCACGTAAGGGGCATAAAGGTAAAACGACGCAACCATTTAAGAAGTTGCATCGTTACCAAGGTAACCGCCCCCGCGTATGAATACTCAAACCTCTAAGAGACGCGACGTTTGATTTGACTCGACTGTTGAAATATTTCAAAAACACGTCGGTTCTGAAAAATCACGTCGGTTCCCTATCAGGTCGGCTACGGTCCCGAGTTATAATACTCGACCCCAACTCTTAAAAGAAATTGGGCTCGAGTAGGGGCACTGTTCATACCCTGGCCCAATGCTAAGGCCCAGGTCCAAACGACAGATCCAACCCACAAGGTTGGGCACCTCAGTACACCGACCTTCTCTTAAGAAGTCGGTGCTCCCCACGACTTGACCCAACGAAGTCGGAAGCAGAGATTAGCTGGTAGATAATAACCGCCCCTAAAATCTCTCAATCCACTTCCAGAAGCCATATCGTAACCTCCCTAAGATAAAGGGATGGTTATCCACCCTAAAAGGTAGAACTACTCCGACGGTGGTTATTGGTTCACCACTATTAATACACTGACACCCCCTCAGGTATCTCTAAATCCCAATACTCTTTAGACCTACTCACACCCTTGCTGACTTAGGCATCAGAGTGTCTTTGCAGGTACCACCCCCCATTCTCTCAATGATAAGAGTATTTTAATCATTATTTATAATAAGGGTATTGTAGTTATTTTTTATAAAAAAAATAATATTAATTTAAACCAGTTCAAGATTTGATTCGCCATTTTTTCGGTTAAATCAATTTCTCTAGCCTAATTTTGACAAAAATAACATGATTTAACCGATTATATATGTTAAATTTTAATTACTGAAAAACATCTTTAAAAAAAGACGTTTTAGGCGTCTTTATTTGAGTGGCTCCTATATTTTTATGAGTGGCTCCTATATTTTTATTAGACGAGTCCAATCTAAATCTAACAAAAATCGCTTACAAACATTCGCTAAGATCACACGCTTCTTCTTCAGGTGAAAAATAGGACGGAATTTTTTAATTGTAACATATAAATCTCTTAACTTTGACACAAAAATTTTTTAATTTTGATACTAAAACTTTTTAAAATTCTAGACATAATGCTGCAATTTTTTTTTGTAACTTCTTTTTATTCTTCATGTTTCTTCTTTCTTCTTCATATTTCTTCTTTCTTCTTTCTTCGTATAAAATTTGTTTTTATTTATGAAGTTTTGTGTTTTCTTCAAAAAATTTTTGTATTTATTGTTAAAAAGGATAAATTAAAAAATAAAATAAAAAGTTACATAATTTTTTCATTGTATTCTTTCTTTTTTTTGTTTGATTTTTTTCTTTGTCTTTGTTTTTATTCTTCTTAGAAGGTGAAACAATAAACATTATGATGATGGTTGTTTGTGAAAAATATAGAACAAAAAAATAGCATTAAATTTTTTTCTTATTCGTTTTTCCGGTGACAAAAATGGTCGGAAGAACCAACTTGAGGCACGCGTTAAAATTTTATGATATAATTTGGATCAATTAAAAATTCAAGAGTTAATACTGAAAATAGTTCCTGAAATTTAATCCAGTTTAATTTAACTCGTATTTAGTTAATTGTATAAGAGAGACGCATGCGTTTACACAATATAAGCTTAGAAAACACTGCTTCTACTATTATTGTTGAGATTTTAAGTCTCTTAGATTATATAACTGCATTTTATTCTGAAAGTTTTACCATCCAAGTCGTAAGGATTGAATGATTGTATCCAAATAGACAGACATAATAGACATAATCAACATAAATCACTAAGTTGAATTCTCAAAAATCAAATAAAATATGAACACTCAACAACTAGATCATTCTTCAAGAAATTCCCTTTCCCTTAGCACATATGTACTAAGAGAAAGTATTTAACTAAATATAGCTTTAACTTCTTCATAGGTGTAAGATTATCATATAATAAATACTACTAAAATATCACCTAAATAGATCCACATTTAAGTGACATAACAACTGAAAGATTATGAAAAGTAATGAAGATGAGGAAGAGGAGATAAAAGGACAAGAGATGGGGTGGGGGAACAAAAATGTGAAACCTCAACATTATTATTATCTTTCACTTTTCATTTACTGAATATATATAACCTATTTAACTGAGTACATGAATAAGAACTGTAATTTTACAGGGAGAAATAATTAGTCATAACTTTAATCCTACGTCTTATAATTGAACAAAATGAACATGTAATAGGAGCTCTAATTGTTATTACATGGACCTTTTGAAAAAGGTGCAAGACCACTAAGTAATAAACCAGTTTATTTTAGGGATCAGCATGTCCAGGAATGTCATCATCACTTGACCCACATTCTTCTTCACTGATATCATCCTCATCACTCTCTTCTTCAGCTTTTGATTTGCTTATATGTTCCTTCTTTGCATACCGCTCACAGTACTCTGCTCCCCACAATTAACCAGCCCAATATTTTCACATAAGTTTTAGTTTCACAAAATAAAACCACCTCAATTATTATTTTTTAATAAAAAAACTACATTATATTATATTTAATCAGATATATGAAGTTGTCATAGGTTAAAAAAAAAACTTACGGTAAATTACATTGGCTTTCATAGGGTTAGACAATATTAAGAACAACACCCCTCTATTTGTAAAAGCATACACTAAAATCCCCTGAAATTTAATACTCGGTACCTTGTATTTTACGAAAAGTGACACTAGCCTACTTCATAAGCATGGAGCATGAAAAATCAAGAAGTGTTGTGTAATATTATCTAACCACATGAGAGGTAACACTAATGTCAAGTTTGAATAGTTAAGCTTCTACTTATAATATGTAACAATAAAGCTTTGTATGATGTAAACTTACTGAATTATCATGAGAAAAGAATGTTAATGTTTTTATCATCACTAGAAAATTATACTATTGGTGAATGGCAGAAATATGGTTCAGTTTGTGAGTAATTAAGCCATTGAATTAAAACATAATGAATTTAAGATTTTCATATTATTAATAAGAAATAATATAGCAGATAGTAGGCACTGGTCTTATAATAATAAACAATATGCTAACCTTTAACTTTTTCGTCATACAGCTTTTTATCCTTCATCATTAATGATGCTGCATCACCATTGAGAGGATCTGAAGCATTCGGATAAAGCAATAGTTGTGGTAGGAATACTTCAAAGACATTTAGAAGATCTGAGAGGGAAAAAACAGAAACCTTGGTTAAATGCAATGGAAATTTTAAATGTTGGTTACATGAAACTTTAACCATGAACAGCCTATAACTGAATTACCAAACATTGGACTCCATGATTGATTGATGACATCCAAACATACAGAGCCAGATCTGCACAGTTCACAAATACACAAGGAAGAATAGTTGTAATCCACATGTTCTCATACTCTTTATCAAGTGCAAGTAGTTGCCATGACTGAACACTTAAATCAAATTTCATTTAACTCTTGCACAATAACCCCAAATCAATGGCAAGAACAAGTAGAGTCTGTGCAAAGTTAGTGGTGAGCTATCAATTTTTAACACTAGGCAAATAAAAGAAAGCAATTCATAAAAAGGATCATTGAATCAAATGCTAACAGGACTAATATGCCTGAACTACACTGTATCCACTAGAAACACACTTTTTTTGGTCATTTTTTGGTTTTTGGGTGGGGGAGGGAAAGGATCATGATTAAAGCTTATCTTGTGCTTACAACTCATCAACATTTGGATGGAATATTTTGTTAACAAAGCCGACAGAGGGGGATTTGTATGGATATGCATCGGGCAGCTCCACGCGAATTTTCCAGACTCCACCTTCATAGAGGCCTGCAACAATCACAGAAATGTAAGAAATCAAGGAACCAAAATAGAATAAAGATGAGTAATTAAGCTTAGCATTGAACCCATGACCTTGAGGTCACATGGAGACAACTTAGCCGTTGCTCCAAGTCTCTCTCACTCATAAACCTAGAGGGTCTTTTTCCTTTATTCTCTCGAAATTTTTTTGCTCATTTTACCAATTACTATTTGACAAAATTTAGTAAAAAATAACAACTTTATACAAATACAAATACTCACAGAATATCTTCAAATGTTACTAGAACTTTAATTATCATCTGACATGTAAATTGAAAAGCATTACCCACCATATGATAACTACCTAATAAATAAACTTAAAAAAAATTAAAAAAAGGACAAAAAAAAAAGAAGCAAGCTACTGACCCTAAATAACTTAAATAACACCTTTGTTTTATTTAAACTCTGTATTATTAGGAATAAAAAATGCATTAAACAGCACATCAGTTCCTTAATCTGCCAGTAGAGAAAGAATCCTGATAATGGTCATTTGCTTACACCCCGTTTTTTATCATTCAAAAAGGTCAAAAGGGAAACTCTCCGTCTAACAAGCATCAATTAATAAGAAATCATTCAAATACATGTGCAGTTTTGGAAAACAAAAAATTAAGTTAGCTAGAATGCATCAACCGTACTTTCTTTGGGGCCATGAAACTCCACATTGAATTCACTTAGCCCATCATTTATCATCTCCACTGTATAATCACTCATCATCCTGAAAAAGGGAGAATATTTTATATGGCTATGAAATTTTGCAAATATTCATATACATATATGGATATGTACATACATACATACACTTATATATGAAGTGATTAGATGCCATCATTGCGCTAAGAGTGATAGTCTCACCTATCAGATACAACAGAGAAGAGAACTAATATGAACATGCTTTTACAAATCACTAATTTTATATGCTTTCTGTATTGATGATGATATTGTAATCAAGATGTTAGAGCAATGCCAAGTCCATGAAAGGTCTGAGCCCTAGCCACAAAGATGAAGAGCCAGAAATGTTTTTGCAGAATCATGTGTGGATTGTGGAATGTTATTGACTCAAGGATGAGTGAGTACATCCTACTTCTTCATTCCATCCTACCACACCCATGATTTCTGCCATGAATTCTAGCAAAAATGGTCTAGCTGAGTAGCATTTCTCTTTGTCTTATGCATCCTAACAGAAATGTTGATGCTTCATAAGCCTCATCATTTAATAATGTATTTGAAACATTTAAATGTTACTTGATATTTCTATTCTGGTACATATTTAAAGTATAGTTGAGAAAGGGCTATTTCACTGTTCATAAATCTTACTCTTCATCTATGAATATGATGGTCATCTTAATCCACGAATGCAGGATAAGCCTTTATATAAAATTGAACATCCCAAAGCCATGAGTGAATTTTCAATGAATAAAAACTACAATTATTCTCCAAAAGTTAGATTGTAAAACTAAAGAAAATTAATCCATATATGAACTTAAGTTCAAGATCAGATAATACCTCATTAGCATATCAGTGTGCCAACAATGCATTCAATCATTTTAACAATAATAGTGATATTCTTCGTCTTGAAAGAAAATGCTATAGAAATCAATACAACAACAGAAGCATGTATTTATCAACACACAGTAAAACAATCTACTTACAATTTCATTACATCCATTTCTCTTCTCTTGCTTGGAGATGACATTTTGAGTACAACAATCACCTTATTTCAACCTGACACAAAGGGCAATTAAGTAAAGTTAGTTTCTATCCAATGCACATATTTGTTCACATCTTCACCAGCATCAAAAGATTAAAACAAAATTCAATTACAATGTAATCCTTATAGGATCAATAAACTTCCATTAAATTGAAAAGACCGGGAAGTAATTGTTAAAGCTCAATATATCACTAGGCACCAGCACTGGCTTGTAAGGTGACAATTTTATTAAGCTAACGGAAAATTCATAGAAATTTTATATGCTCTCAACCTTGGTCGAACTAACCTATTAGCTCTCTATGTCTGTGCTAAGGAAAATTGCACTTTAGTGTTAATGTTGAGTATTCAGACCAGTACTGGAAAAAACAAAAAGGTGATCAATGTTTATGAAGTGGGTACTTCGTAGTGTGTATCTTGGCAATATGTCAGAGAGAGATTTAAGATAAAAGCTAAAAAGAGTTTAATGAGCTAGATTACAGTGCAAAAAGGCTCAGGATATCCTAGGGTCTACGAAGGAGAAGACTCAGTTACTATGTATTTATCAGACATGATACCTACTTCACTCTTGGCACTCTTAATGGTTCACTCACCCACCAAAGGAGAATGCATAAACACTTGTGTATGTTGTGTATCTGGAATACACAAGTGTTTATGTATTTTCCTTTGCAAATGGCGTTTCTTGGCACCATATATCAATGCAGTACACAATGCTATTTCTCTAGATCCACATTTTTTTGGTGTTCTGTACTACTAGTATAGAGGTGCAAAAGATTTTAACATGACAGACACACACACATAAACACAACAGGAATAAATTGTTCATCATTATAGCACATGATCATGGATTTATATCATCAAGATTACACAGAGTAAGATGGATGCAAAAGCATCTTCATTGTCCAGACTCCAGAGTATGATGCATAATGTGGAAATTCCGAAGGCCAAAAGGAAAAAAATTGAACTGGTGTAAATAAGAACATAGTCTCATAAGCTATGCAAAACAAGGCCTAAAAAGAGCTACACAAAGCGTATGATGCATAATGTGGCACAACTACCTGCTTAATTTCGGTCCAACCACAAACATGTTAATTTTAGAATATGTTGTGCACACACAAATACCCAGAATTTCTTATATTTTACTATGACCAAGTTCCTAGCAAGGAGTGCGGCAATGAAAGGCAAAGTTTATTTCTTTTTTTTCATCATAATAATCATAATAATAATAAATTATTAGAAAAAAGGGAACTAATTTGTGATTAAGCCTACGCAGAAAGAGCAATACCCTTGTTGCAAAAAATATTAAATTACAGTTTGTGATGTAAAGATCGATGGTGGTGGAGGCATTTCAACATAAACAAAGAACACAAGAAGAAGGCATATGAATTTTGAAGTGTACGGTTCAATTATTGCAGAAATGAAAAGCAAGAGGGAATTGAGGATTGGTGTCTTACAAGTGTGAGAGAAAGAGAGTAGAAATTTCTGGGGAAGGAACGGATTGCGTGAAAGTTGAAACCCTCTCGTCTTTTAGCGAATGGCGTGGGGGTGTTGTGATGAATAATAATAATAAAAAAGAATAATAATTAAAGAGAAAGATTACAGAGGAATCGAAGGAAAGAGAGAAATAGAGAGAGATGAGGAGGAACAGATATATAGCGAGATGGCGTCATGTGTGTTGTGAGACGCAAACATTGAAAGTTGAAACACATGAATGCTACGTCCTACGTACCACGTGTTTTTTCTATGTTGAACCACCCAGGCTTTTTTAAAAAATAAAAATTCAAATTATTTCATTCAGCAAATATTATATTTTTTAAAGATATTAGAATTTGTCTAAATTAACTTTTATAAAAAATTAATTTTAAAATATTAATAGTTATTCAATTATATTCATTTTTGTATAATTATTTAGGATATAGTGATAAATAGATTTATTTCATAATAAATAAAATTTTTTTAGACAAATTTATTTGTAAATTGTAATTTCACCATTAATTTTCTCGTGTATACGGACTTTATAAATTATACAAATAATTCATTTGTCACATTTTTCAAATAGTGTAAAATAAATTTATTATTTTTTTAAGTTTTAACTTTATAGAGATGATTTTATCCTTTGTCTGTTATCCGAGGTTACCAAATTATACATCGTTCACATCCGTTATTTGATATCACATTTTGATTTTTGAGAACTTAAGTCATACATCCAAGACACTAATCACTACTACGATGTTTAATATTGGTACTCTTTTGACAATGTAACGAAAAAAATAGTTCTAGAATCAATAATTAACACAGAAAATCACAGTAATAAGCAACAACGCCAAATAAAAGAATTTAATAGAAATATGTGTGAATTATATGGACAGTAAAAAATAAGACAATAATTCCTTTTTTTTTTGTAAGGAAGATTCTTTAAACATATATCATCTTTTTTTCATATCTTTTGTGATTCCTTTCGCTATTCTATATGACTCTCTTCACTAGGTGATTATATAACTAACGTTTCCTATTGTCTCAAGCATTATTTCTACTCTCTTCACACATCCACTACCAAAAAAAAAAAAATTAAATGGCATTTATGTTACAGCAATTTTAAAAAATTACCGTAATATTTGGATATTACGAGTTTACGACATTTTTTGTTATTGTCGTAATATTTGGTGACGATTTTGGGCATTACAGCGATTCACTTGTATATAAAAATCCCAAATTGATAAACCTCTAATTTCAAAAACACTTTAGTTAAAAGTTGAAACACGTGTATGACGATTTTTTATATTCGATCTTTGATCTTTGATCCTTTTGCATTTTTCGACGATCTCCTCCAATCGACGATCTTTCCCGGTGACATCTTCCCTAGCAACAATAATCTTTTCCGATGACGTCTCTTTCAGCTACCTCTCCTTGCCATCCTCTGTGTCTTCTCCGCCAAAATCTCAACGCCTCCCTTTTGTTCTAGATCAGGCAGGTTAGATTGCTCCTTTTAGGTTGTTTGCGAGGAGTCATCGCGAGTAGTTCCATTCTTTCAGCCAGATCAGCACAACATCCACTACAAAAAAAATGTTGAGTACCGTTGGATTTAGCGTCGTAGAGTTGCGGTGAATTTATCAGTGAGAAAAGTGTCGAATTCATCAGGTTAAATTATTACCGGCGGATTTTACGTTTTTAATGATAAATTCGCCTATAATAATTGAAGCACATAGCACTCATCAAGTGGTGGAATCAACTATTAATTCTTCCCTTGATGCTCTTGGAGTAATTTTTGAAAAAGAACACCCTAATTGTATTCGAGATTTAGGCATTGGAAGTGTTTT
Organism: Arachis duranensis; assembly: GCF_000817695.3. Classification (NCBI taxonomy): domain Eukaryota; kingdom Viridiplantae; phylum Streptophyta; class Magnoliopsida; order Fabales; family Fabaceae; genus Arachis; species Arachis duranensis. Next base: position 81,985,792 of record NC_029772.3, read on the forward strand.
AACAATTGTTTTCAAGAACAAATACTGTTACGGATCCGGCCCACGGATCCTACGCTCGGAAGGGCCCTCGAACCCAGTTACCCGGGTCCCGATCATATTGCGCTTCTAAAAGGCCCGAAACCGGCCCATTAAAGCTCCTAACCAACTTTCGAATTCAAACGTCTCCCCTATCTTAGCCAAACAGGATAAGATAAGATATTCACCATCACCTATAAATAGAGGACTCAGGTCCCTCCAGGTATTCATTCATTCCACACACCTTCTACCTCTTAGATCCATTCTGACTTAAGCATCGGAGTGTCTTTGCAGGTACCACCCCCCATTGCTCTAGTCAAGTGATCCGGCATCCGCCTCGACCCGCAAGTTCTTGATCCATCTCTCAACCCGTACAAGAAGACATCTTGTGCATTGGCGCCGTCTGTCGGAATACTTACGCCGACTAAACCGGAATGGGGGACGTACTTAAAGAAGCCTCCCCAAGCCGGGATGACTCCCGAATAAGGAATCCGACCCCAGAACACCAGGAGGTCGCAAACCAAGGAAGGATAGCAAGCACCATCCACCATACACAGAATATGGAAAATAACCACATCGTCACGGAACCGCAACACCCTGAGAAAATAGGGGACAAAGCGGCACAAATCATCCAAGATTTCTGCCTTCGGGTCCAGGAACTCGAAGGCAGATTGACCACCAAGGAAAGATACAATAACGAACACGGAAGCCATGCAACTTCCAGATCAAAATCTCGTCACGGTAGATCACCAACTCGGCGACATGACAGGATAGACGATCGCATCACCTCGCACAACCACAGGCGAGAAAAATTGCCAGAACGGCGATACAGCAAAAGGCACAACCGCAGCGTTTCCCGAGATCTAAGTCGTCAGCACGACTCGGACGAAGATCGGCGGCACCGAGAGACCAAGCGCACAAGAAACGACCACACGATAATGGGAGCCACACCTTTCACGGAAAGGATCTTGAAACAAAACTCCCAAAAGGCTTCGATAAACCCACTGACATGAAGTACGACGGAACAAAGATCCCCAAGAACACCTAACGGCCTTCGAGGCCAGAATGAACCTAGAAGGAGCGGCTGACGCAGTCCGATGCAGGGCCTTCCTGGTAATTCTAGCCGGGCCAGCCATCAAATGGTTCAATGCCCTCCCGATCGAATCCATAACTGGTTTCCACGACATCACACGAAAGTTCATGGCCCAGTTCACGACCAGAATCACTAAAGCTAAACACCTCATCAGTTTGCTAGGGGTCACACAAAAACAGGACGAATCCACAAGGAAATACCTCAACCGCTTTAACGACAAATGTCTAACGATCGATGGGCTCACGGATTCAGTCGCAAGCCTTTGCTTAACCAACGGGCTCATGAACGAAGACTTCTGCAAACACCTCACCACCAAACCTGTTTGGACCATGCACGAGATCCAAAACGTCGCCAAAGATTACATAAATGACGAAGAGGTCAGCCAGGTCGTCGCTGCCAACAAGCGGCAACACAACCACACCCAAAACGGCAACCCGGCACCACGACATAACCCACCACCCAGAAAAAATCAAAGGGACCACCCCAAACTGACAAGCACAAGTCGACCACCAAGAATCGGCAAATTCTCTAATTACACGCCTTTGACAGTACCAATTACCGAGATATACCACCAAATAGCAGATCGAGGCATCATACCGAAAGCCCGACAACTCAAAGAAAGAACGGGAGGCAACAAAACCCTTTACTGCGACTACCACCGAGGTTACGTGCACAGGACACAAGACTATTTCGACCTTAAAGACGCCCTCGAACAAGCCATACGAGACGGCAAGCTCTCAGAGTTCGCCAAATTCATCAGAGAACCAAAATGTGTGGAGAAAGACAGGTCACCAGAAAGAGAAGGGCTCAACCCAAGAACGCAAAAACAACCCCCTAGGGAAAGCCCAGAGGAAGACCCAACCATCATAGTAAACGTCATCACAGGCAAAGACGTATCGGGGAAGTCAAAATCAACACTGAAAAAAGATCTCAAAGTGATGGCCGTCAGAAACCAAACTCCAACCACCGTGGCCGCCAATACGATAACCTTCCTACCTGAGGATTGCCAGCACGGCACCTCGACTGAAGACGCCCCTTTCATCATCTCGGCAAGGATCGGAACAGGACTGGTACGAAGGATACTGGTGGACACTGGCGCAGACTCAAACATCCTCTTCTGAGGAGCCTTCGACAAACTCGGGCTCCACAACCACAACCTCCAAACACACTGCAACGGCGTCACTGGACTCGGAGACAACTTCCTTAAACCGGACGGCTCAATCACCCTCCCCATCACCATAGGGACAAGTAACCAGAAGAAGACAATCCTATCTGAATTCGTAGTCCTAAAAGACTCCACCGCCTACAACGTGATTCTCGGAAGAAAAATAATCAATAACTTCTCCGCCGTCATCTTTACCAAATACCTCCTCATGAAGTTCAGAACCGAAGACGGCTCCATCGGTACTATCCACGGAGACCGGGAGATCGCAGCAGAGTGCGACAACACCAGCCTAGCTCTACGAAAGAAATCCCAGGATGCGGCCGGAATATTCCTAGCCGACCTGGACGCTCGACAAGACGGCTAACCCAGGCCAGAGCCAAAAGGCGACATGGAAAAACTACAAATAGGTCCGACCAAAGAAGAATACACCTTCATTAACAGGAACCTCCCATATGACCTTAAAGAAGACCTTTCCCAATTCCTAAAAGGAAACAAAGATTTGTTCGTATTTACAACAGCCGACATGCCGGGAATAAACTCCGACCTAATGTCCCACCGGCTAGCCGTGGACCCCAAAGCCAAACCAATAGCACAAAGGAGACGAAAGATGACACGACCTGGCTAGCCAATGTCGTACTAGTGAAAAAATCTAATGGGAAGTGGAGGATGTGCGTCGATTACACGGACCTCAACAAAGCCTGTCCAAAAGACGCCTTTCCACTACCAAACATCGACGGATTAGTAGATGCCGCATCCGGCCATCGATACCTCAATTTCATGGACGCATACTCCGGCTACAACCAGATTCCGATGCACCGACCTGACGAGGAAAAAACAGCATTCATCACCCTAGACGGGACATACTGCTACACAATGATGCCCTTCGGCCTGCAAAACGCCGGAGCCACCTACCAAAGACTCATCAGCAAGATATTCCAAAACCTATCCGGAAGCAAACTAGAAGTTTACATAGACGACATGCTCGCCAAGACCGAATCCGGCGAACAACTCATCAGCGACCTCGAGGTCATAATGAACACCCTACGAAAGCACCAAATGTGACTTAACCCGGCAAAATGTGCCTTTGGGATGGAGGCAGGGAAGTTCCTCGGATTTATGATCACACAACGCGGAGTTGAAGCAAACCCAGAAAAATGTCGCGCCGTCCTTGAGATGACGAGCCCAAAAAACCTTAGCGACATCCAAAAGCTCACCGGCCGACTGACGGCGCTATCACGCTTTCTCGGAGCATCGGCTCAAAAAGCAATCCCTTTCTTCAAACTGATGAAGAAAGGAGCCCCCTTCAAATGGGAGACAGAATGTGAAGAAGCATTCCAACATTTCAAGAAAGTCCTAGCAAAACCACCAATCCTCGCCAAACCCCAAACAGGGGAGACACTCTACTTATACCTCTCCATAACGGAAGAAGCACTCGCAGAAGCACTCATCCGCGAAAATGAGAAGAAAGAACAAAAATCCGTATACCTTATAAGCAAAGTCTTGCAAGACGCAGAAACTCGCTACTCACGCCGAGAAAAGTTAGCTTTCGCACTTCTCACGGCCTCCCGACGCCTGCGACAATACTTCCAGGCCCACCCTGTGACGATCCGAACCGACCAAGCGGTCAAACAGGTACTACAAAATCCTAACCTAGCGGGAAGAATGCTGGCATGGTCCATAGAGCTATCCCAATTCCAAATTAAGTTCGAACCTCGAAACGCAATCAAAGCACAAGCCTTGGCCGATTTTATCGCCGAAATAACACCAGGAAACTCCACCCCCGAATCATGGAAGCTACATGTCGACGACTCATCAAACATCACCTCCGGAGGAGCCGGAGTCATACTCGAGAGCCAAAATGGGGTCATCATTGAACAGTCAAGACGATACGAGTTTCCGGTCTCAAATAATCAAGCAGAATACGAAGCCCTCCTGGCAGGCCTAACCCTAGCCAAAGAAGTCGGAGCAAAAGTCTTGGAAGTAAATACCGATTCACAGGTAGTCAGTTCCCAAATTAACAGAGACTACCAGACACGAGATCCCCTACTCCAACAATACCTTGCCAAGGTAAACGAACTGAAAGAAAGATTCGAACACGTTACCATACAACACATTCCCAGGGAACAAAACGCCAGGGCAGACCTACTCTCCAAACTAGCCAGTACCAAACCAGGACACGGTAACAAATCGCTAATTCAAGAAGTCATTAAGTCACCATCCATATCGACAACAACCAACGCTTATCTGACACTCTCAAACCAGGGATCATGGACCCACCCTATCCTACAATACCTCATCAACGGAACACTACTAGAAGACCCAAAAGATGGAAAACGAACAAAAAAGGAAGCCACCAACTATACAGTCGTCGCAGGACAACTATACAAACGGGGATTCTCACAACCCCTGCTCAAATGCATCGAACCCGGGGACACAGAGTACATACTCCGCAAAATTCATGAAGGTTGTTGCGGCCATCACATCAGAAGCAAAACCCTAGCACAAAGAGTCATCAGGGCGGGCTACTTCTGGCCCACGGTTATCCAAGACTCCATGCTATTAGTAAAAAACTGCGACAAATGCCAAAGGCACGCCAATATCCACCAAGTCGCCCCTCACCAGCTCAGCATCATATCGGCAGAGTGGCCATTCGGCACTTGGGGGATCGACCTCGTCGGGCCTCTCCCTACGGCACCCGGTCAACTCCGGTACCTCATCGTCGCTATAGACTATTACACCAAATGGATCGAGGCCAAACCCCTGGCCTCCATCACGGCAGCCCAGTGCAGAAAATTCCTTTGGCGACAGGTCATAACCCGGTTTGGGATCCCCAAAATCGTCATCTCGGATAACGGAACCCAATTCACCGATAGAAAATTCAGAGAATTCCTAGAAGGCCTGCATGTGTCCCACCGTTTTAGCTCGGTAGAACACCCCCAAACAAACGGGCAAGTGGAATCTGCAAATAAAATAATTGTTAAAGGACTGAAAAAGCGACTCGATGCAGCCAAGGGGCTGTGGGCCGACGAACTCGGGTCAGTTTTATGGTCGTACCGAACAACCCCCCAATCAACCACCGGAGAAACCCCTTTCCGACTAACATACGGCGTAGAGGCTATCATCCCAGTAGAGATAGGAGACCCAAGCCTAAGGAGAACGGTCGGGGGTAACGACGAAGAAGCAGAGCGAGACCTCATCGACGAGGTAAGAAGCATAGCCCACATCAGAGAGCTAGCCCTAAAACAAAGAATCAGTCTAAGGTACAACCACGGTGTCATCCGACAAGAATTCGTACCCAACGACCTCGTCCTACGACGAAACGACGTCGGAGCCCCGACCCCGGGGGAAGGAAAGCTCACCCCTAATTGGGAAGGACCTTGCAGAATCAAAGCTGTGATCGGAAAAGAAGCATACAAGCTCGAGCGGCTAAATGGCAAAGAAATCTTAAGGACATGGAATGTCGCCAACTTACGATGATACCACACCTAGACTGACCCCCCCTTGGTCATCCCTTAACTTTATTTCTTCTTCATTACATATTGTTCCTCTCCTATTGTTTTATTTCGCTTTTTATTTACATTTTAAGTGTCAATATCGGGTACTCTTTCCTGCCATAAATGGAGGGTTTTAACGAGGCCCAACCATCAATAAAATTCCATTAAGCTATTTTTCTCTCCCTGAATGAAGAACAAAAACACGGCTACAACTAGGGGGACTGATCACCCCCCGGGCCCAAAGTACAGATATCCACGAGAAACCAAAAAAACAATAGGAGAGGAATAACCAAAAAACAAAACAGCTTAAAACGAAATATAGAAAAAGGCCCGAACGGCCTAAACGATATTAAAAGCAAGTGCAAAACTACGAGTTTACGGTTACACGGCCACATGGCCAAAAAACACAAATCAATCCAAAATAGAAAAGTCACAATAAAGAATTAATCAAGGCTGACAATCTCACCATCTCGGACAGTCTTAAAAGCTCCCATCATGGACACGTCCGCTCCAGGCGCCAACACAAGAGCATGGGCCCTCATCGTCTCCTCGGTAGCAGCAATAGCCTCTTTCACATCAGCAAGCAACACAGTCTTCTCCTCTCTCAAACTCACAACCTCCGGCTGCAAACCAGCCACCTCATCCTTCAACGTACCAACATCAGCCAAAAGCACGGCTGATCGGCTTCGGCATCCGAGTCCTTCTTCCTCTCTTCACCAAGTTGAGACAAAAGTGAAGTCTCAACCTCGGAAAGACGAAGGATCTCAACACCAGACTCCTCGGATGCCTTCGTTGCCCGCTCCTTTGCCGACTCGACATCCGCAAGCAACCCTTTCAGTCTCGCCACCTCGACCTGAGACTGACGAAGCTTCTTATCCAGAAGGCCCACCTGTGCCATCACAGGCTTGGCCTTTCGAATAATCACAGCAGAACGAAGAAGGGAATGATAAAGAGACTTAGCCTGAAAAGTCACATCACATTCACAAAAAAAATCTTCCGTACCAGGCATAAGGAACTTATCGATGAAAGCTGGGGCAGCGAAACGGCAATCCATCACCGACAGAACTGCGCCTTCCCCCTCCACCAAATTCTCACTATCATCATCCTCTGACCGCTTTCGCTTACGAAAAGCACCCTCCGGCGACACCACAACCACGTCGTGATCAGCCCCCACACCCCGACCTGACACTTCGGTCCCACCTCCAGTCAATGTGAGATCCTCAGAGACAGTCCTCGCGTCACCGCTAGGCCGCGAGGTCGGAGTAGAAGGAGTACCACCCGAAGGAGTCCCCTGAGATAACTGAGCCTTCAACCTCGCAAGAGTTGTCAAACCCCCAGCCATCTCAACTGCAAAGAGAAAGGAAAGTCTAAGTACCCAACTCGGAAAGCCAAAAAAAAATCTCACACACCAACATAGGTCCGACAAGCGATGGGATCACCCACCACGTCCCGGGGATTAAGAGGACGCTCCCCAAACAACTGCCACAGAACAAGAGCGACGTTCCGATCCTCTGCAGTCAAGAACTCCTGCGTCACCCGAGTAAGGACAGACGGCCCCGCCCCAAAATTCTATTATGTGGGGAACCGTCGCTCACCTTCCAACGTCAACCAAAACGGATGATGTCCCCTTGCAGGACGGTGATATACCCCATTTTGAGGGTTTATCTTGTGTTGATTTCAGGGGTTTTATCAATAATTCCGCACGCTTTCTATATGAAAATACAAGACTTTGTGTTCCTTTCCTAATTTTGCCTCATGAATGAAAACATGCTTATTTTGCACTAAATTAGATATATTTTTAATCTTCTCTTGGTGCCATTCGATGCCGTGACCTGTGTGTTAAGTGGTTTCAGAATATAGGGCAGGGATGGACCGGAAGAGAGAAGGAGGACGGGTGCAAAGGAAAGGAGCATGAGAATTGAACTTTGAAAATCTCAGCATGGGCGCGTGCGTGCACTTGACGCGTCCGCGTGGATTGAGCAGTTAGAAGTCGAAGCCAAGAGCCAAGCCACGAGCCGGCTTGCGTAACGGCTAGGCCATGATCTCCGGTGGCGCGCACGCGTACATTACGCCTCCACACACATTACAAGATGCCTCGTGGGCGCGCACGCGTACATTGTGCGTGCGCGCCGATGTTCGAAGATGATTGTTTAAAGAGCCACGTGACTTGGGCGTGGAGGCAGTTGGGAATCCCATTTTGGGGAAGTGCTCTGGCGGGAAAAGCTTAAGAAGACCAAGGGAACAAGGGTTAAGCACTTTTAGCTCATTTTCTAGATTCTAGATATTTTAGAGGATAGTTAGTTACACTTGTGGAGAAGGAGAGAGATTCAAAGCTCTCACTAGGGTTCATCTTCATCCAATTTCTGAATTTTCATTCACTCTTTGGTGAGATCCATTGCAATTCTCAGTTCCTTTTGTTCATGTCATAGATCTTCTTCTCTAATCTCAATTAGTGTTTGTAATTGCTCAATTCTCATAGATCTTGGATTCACTTTTATAGTTTTGGATTTAATCAATTCCTTTGGGATCTCATTTCCATTGTTGTTCTATGTTAATTGTTGTTAGTTCCTTGTGTTGAAATACTTTTGATTCTAATTTCTTCTCAAATTTACCATGGCTTTCACTCTTGCTCACCAAATGTTTGATGAAATGCCAACACTAGTTATGGAGTAAAAGTTTCTTACTTGGCATAGGGTTTGGGCCATTAGAAGAAGTTGAATAGTTGTGTCAATTGTTGATTTAGAATTAGGGATTGCTAATTGACTTGGAGTATACTAAAGCTAGATTTCCATAAGGTAAATCTAGGACTTGTGACTCAAGTTGATTACTCTCATTTGACTTTCCTCTATGCCTAGGGGTTAACTAAATGAAGCAAGGCCTAATTGTTGTCATCATTGAAAGAACTATAAGGATAGAATTTCTAATGCCAACCCTAAGCCAAGTCTTCTAAGAATTGATTATTTGTTTTCGATTTTGCTAAAACCTTCAAAGAATTATAACAAGGCTTTCTAATCAATAAGATGCACACTCTAGCAATTCCAAGGGAGGACGACTCGGGAGACTAATACTCTCGGTTATAGATTGTAGGATTGTTTGATGTGAAGTTTAAGTGTCGATTAGACTATACTCACGATCATATTCATCATTGAATTCTAAATCGACATGCTAAATTTCGTTTATCAAAATGGCGCCGTTGCCGGGAATCTTGCTTAGTGTGCCATGTTATTGTTTGGAATGAATGTGTATATATGTACATAGTTGCATTTCATTGTAATTTGTTCAAGTGACTAACCCCTCATCGTTACCATGAATCTCACTTCCCCTTCATTGCATGGCACGTTCACAACCGAATCCGAGCTTAGTCCCTTTTGATCCGGAAATAAAACGAACTTTGTTTCATATTAGACAAGCTCGGAGGCGGTTAAAATTTGGGGAAGGTGAAGAGGTCTTCACCACCTCAACCACCTTACTAAAAGTGAACATTGAACCGTCACTCAAAGAAGGCATTAGTCATACTTCCATCAATATCACTAACAATTCTTCTTTCATTTTAGGTACTAACACCATGGATGCTCCGAGGAGGGTTACCATCAAGGAAGCGGGTGCACCGGATTATGTCCTTCAACCCCTTCATGTAACTCACCCCAACTTGAATGCAAACTTTGAATTGAAGACCGCTTTGATCAACCTCCTACCTAAGTTTCATGGGCTTCCCGCACAAGACCCTATTCGACATCTCAAGGACTTTCATTGTATATGCTCAACCACTAGACGGGAAGGATCCGATGAAGTTGCTATATGGTTGTTTGCTTTCCCTTTCTCTCTTGAGGACAAGGCGAAAGAATGGTTCTACACTCTATCTAGTGAAGTTACCTCCGATTGGGACTTACTTATAAGAGGATTCTTGGATAAATTCTTGCCTCCAGAGAAGATGGATAGGCTAAGGAAGGAAATGTCTTGTAATGTGCAAGGTGAAACGGAACCGCTATACGAGTATTAGGAACTGTTTCGTAAGCTACTAGACGCATGCCCTAATCACATGCTTGACACTCAAGTATTGCTTGGATACATATGTCAAGGGATGCGAGAACAAGATAGAACTCTCTTGGACACCTCTAGCAATGGTTCTTTGTCTAAATATAAAATAGCGGAGGAGGCATGGCAACTTATCATTGACTTAGCCGAATCCAATCAACATATGAGAAGAAGAGTCAACCGCCCGAGAACCGTGAATGAGGTATCAACTAGTAGTGAAACCACCGTTCTAACTCAATCCTTGAGCGAAATGACATCCATCTTGAGGCAACTCCAATTGAACCAACAACAACCACAACAACCTCAATCATACCAACAACAACCCCCACCCCCTCAACAACACAACCAACAATTGGTCCCTCAAAAAGTGTGTGGCATTTGTTCTTGCTATTCTCACTACACGGATGAGTGCCCAAGCCTTCAAGAAGACAACACCTTGGCAGCTACCCATAATTTCTATGACCACCCAAATCAAGGGTACTACCAAGGCGGTAATTCTAACCAAGGGCACCCTTATCAAGGAGGAAGCTACAATCAAGGGAGTGGGTACCATAATCAAAATTAGAGAGACAATCATCAACAAGGAAATAGGGACAACAACAACAACGGAGGAGGTCAAAGATGGAACAACAACTCACAAAATTTCTCACAAAACCGGCCACCGTACAACCAACAAAACCAACCATACAACCAACAAAACTCACAAAGAAACTACCAAACATATCAACCACCACATCAAAGACCACTACCCAACCAATCACAACCCCCTCAACTCACATATGCAACCACCCCCTCCAACCAAGACGAAATACTCCGGACCATCATCCAAGGCCAAAAGGAACTACAAAACACACTTGCTTCCGGCCTCACCGGCCTCACCTCTACACTACAAGCCCTTCTTGCACGAATGGATACACCATAAAATTCCACTCCTCAACCCCCAATCCAAAGCGTCATTCCCTCTCAACCTCAACCCAATCCTAAGGGGGGCATCAATGCCATCACCCTTAGATTCGGAACACAATTAAAGGAGAAAGGAGCAAAAGACTCAAATCCTATCACAATCGCCCAAGAGGAGGAGAGAATAGATATAGAAGAGGTAGAGGAAGAGGAGACACCACAAGTTATAATTGAGGATGAAGCTAAACCAACAAAGGAGACCCCCAAGGCCAAGAGAACCTTGGAAGAAGAAATTGCTCAACCACTCCCATTCCCAACACTTGCAAAGAAAGCTAGGAAGCGCATAGAACTCGACCCCAAATTGGTAGAAATGTTCAAGAAAGTTGAGGTAACCATTCCCCTCTTTGATGCTATCCATCAAGTTCCTAGATATGCAAAATTCCTTAAAGATCTATGCATGAACAAGGATAGAATTCTTGAATTGGAAACTATCCCACTGGGGAGTTCTATTTCCGCTTTAATGGGAGCATTGCCCGAGAAGTGTGATGATCCGGGCCCTTGTATGGTCACTTGCACCGTCAATGGAGTTCAATTTATAGATTGTATGTGTGACCTCGGAGCATGTGTTAGCATCATGCCGCTCTCCGTCTACCGGGTATTGAAGTTGCCACCACTAAAAAGGTCGACGGCAAGATTTGTCCTAGCAGATAAAAGCATAATAACCGTGATGGGTGTTGCGGAAGACGTATTGGTGAATATCAAAGGGTTGGTGTTTCTAATTGACTTCTATGTCCTTGAAATGCCATCAAGCGAAACCAAGAGAGCATCATCTATCCTACTCAGAAGACCATTCTTGAGAACTTCTAGATTTAAGCTAGATGCCTACTCGGGAACCTACTCATTTGAAATAGATGGGAGAGTCGTAAGTTTCAGCCTAGAAGAAGTAATGAAGCATCCACCGGAGAATCACTCTCTATTCCGGTGTGACCCAATTGACAACATGGTTGCCGAAGTACACCTTGCAAAGTTAGATGAGAAATACATGATTGAAGAAGCAAATGAAGGTCCAAGCAAATTAAACACCACACACCATACAAACCATCCCATTTAAGGTACTCATATCTTGATGAAGCCCAAGAGCTCCCTGTGATAATTGCAAAAGAGTTAACTCCTCAACAAGAAGAAAAATTGCTAAATGTATTGAGGAAAAACAAAAAGGCAATCGGGTGGACTTTGGCGGATCTAGTGGGAATAAGCCCCCAAGTATGCGAGCATCGCATATTTCTTGAAGAAGGAGCAAAACCGGTCCGACAACCACAAAGGAGACTTAATCCAACTATTCTTGAGGTTGTGAAAAAAGAAGTCACTAAGCTACTTGAAGCGGACATCATCTATCCTATCTCGGATAGCGAGTGGGTAAGCCCGGTCCAAGTGGTGCCAAAGAAATCCGGGGTGACCACAATCAAAAATGAAAGCGGTGAATTTATAGCGACAAGAGTGCAAAATTCTTGGAAAGTATGCATAGACTACCGAAGGTTGAATGCGGCCACAAGAAAAGATCACTTCCCACTACCGTTCATTGATCAAATGCTTGATCGATTAGCCGGTAAATCATATTATTGCTTTCTTGATGGTTATTCCGGATACTTCCAAATTCATATTGCTCTAGAGGACCAAGAAAAAACCACATTTACATGCCCCTTTGGAACGTACGCTTACAAGCGTATGCCATTTGGCCTATGCAATGCACCGGCAACGTTTCAAAGATGCATGATGAGCTTATTTGCGGACTTTCTAGAGCAATGTATGGAAGTTTTTATGGACGACTTTAGTGTGTACGGTGACTCATTTGATCATTGCTTAGGTAACCTTGAAAAAAGTCTTAGAAAGGTGCACCAAAACAAACCTTGTTTTAAATTTTGAAAAATGTCATTTCATGGTCAAACAAGGCATTGTTTTGGGACACATAGTCTAAAAAGAAGGCATCTCCGTAGATCCGGCAAAAATAAATGTCATATCTAGTTTATCTTACCCCTCCTCCGAGAGGGAAGTCCACTCTTTTCTTGGACATGCAGGATTCTACCGGAGATTCATCAAAGACTTTAGCAAGATAGCCTTACCTCTCTCTCGACTACTACAAAAGGACACTGAATTTGAGCTAAGCAAGGAATGTATGGAAGCATATGACAAACTTAAAGTAGCATTGACACAAGCCCCTATTGTGCGAGGACCGAATTGGACTCAACCATTTGAAATCATGTGCGATGCCTCAAATTATGCGTAGCCATTGTTTTTGCTTTGGACAAGTTCTGAGCCTATCTTCTTAGTTCCAAGGTTGTAGTGTACTCGGATCACGCGGCACTAAAGTATTTGTTGACCAAAAAGGAATCAAAACCGAGATTAATTCGTTGGGTGCTTTTGTTACAAGAATTTCACTTGGAGATCAAAGATAGGAGTGGTTCCCAAAACTTAGTGGCGGACCATCTAAGTCGCCTCGAACACACAAAAGGCGACACCACTCCTATCAATGACTCCTTCCCTCTAGATGGTTTGCACGCAATCTCGGAAGTAGTTCCTTGGTATGCCCCAATAGCAAACTACTTGGTTTCACGCACCCTCCCTCCCAATCTTAGCAAACATCAAAAGGATAAGCTGAAAAGCGAATCCAAATACTATGTTTGGGACAATCCTTACTTATGGAGGTGTGGAGCGGACCAAATAGTGCGACGGTGCATACCTCAAACCGAATTCCAAGCAATCTTGGATGCTTGCCATGCTTCCGAAGGAGGTGGCCACTATGGCCCCCAAAGAACGGCAAGAAAGGTCCTTGATTGCGGATTTTGGTGGCCAACACTTCTCAAAGATTCCTCTCTCTATTGCAAATCTTGCTCCCAATGCATTCGATTTGGAAATACTTCTAAGAAGGACGAAATCCCCCAACAAAATATGCTTTTTTGTGAAATCTTTGATGTATGGGGAATCGACTTCATGGGACCATTTCCAAATTCCAATGGCTTTCTCTACATCTTGTTAGCCGTCGATTATGTGTCAAAATGGGTGGAGGCAATCCCCACCAGAACGGATGATGCTCATGTTGTTTATTCTTTTGTGAGGAACAATATCATTTGTCGCTTTGGCTCCCCAAGAGCAATCATAAGTGACCAAGGATCCCACTTTTGCAACAAAAAAATGGATGGCCTCATGAGGAAGTACGGCATCATACACAAAGTTGCCACGGCCTACCACCCTCAGACAAACGGCCAAGCTGAGGTTTCCAACCGGGAAATCAAACATGTGTTGGAAAGGGTTGTGAAGCCGAATCGGAAGGATTGGAGCGCTAAACTCTCCGATGCACTATGGGCATATCGAACGGCTTACAAAACACCCATTGGCATAAGCCCCTTTAGGCTTGTATATGGTAAAGCATGCCACTTACCGGTAGA
>NC_029772.3:82000033-82013200 GCF_000817695.3 Arachis duranensis
AGAGAGAAAGCTTCAATTAGCGGAATTGGAATGCTTAAGATTAGAAGCTTATGACAATTCTAGACTTTACAAGGAAAAGATGAAAGCCACCCATGACAAGAACATTAGGAGAAGGGAATTCCGACCCGGTGACCTAGTCCTTCTTTACAACTCAAGATTGAGATTACTACCCGGAAAGCTTAGATCAAGGTGGGATGGACCGTACCAAGTGCAGAAAGTAGAACCTTTTGGTGTCTACCACTTGCGCCACCCATCAAGTCCGGACATTTTCAAGGTAAATGGGCACCGTCTCAAATTGTACCATGGTGAGCAAAGAAGGAACTCCAAGGAATTTGAAGTGTTCCTCTTGAGGGATGCCTCTCTTGAACAAGAACTTTGAGCTAGCGGAAGTCCAACTTAAGGACAGTAAACAAAAGTGCTAGGTGGGAGACACCCCACCATGGTAAGATCTTCCTTTGTACATAACCATTGCATCATTTCTTGATTGACACTTGCTTAACACTTGATTTCATGATTGGTACCTAGGTAATAGAGTAGTTGTAGTTAGATTTCAATGCTAATTTTGTTTCATTTGTTGAGTTCATTTGGTAGTGTCAAGTTAGAACATCCTTCTATAGTGCTTAGGTGGCTGCTTAGAGGATTGGAATGTTATAAGTGGTGCAAAACATGCGAAATTTTGGAGAAGGCACCCTTCTGCGCGTGCGCGCACCTGGCACGCGCGCGTCCCTGAAGAATTTGTCGACCATCCCCGCGGATGCGCACCGTGCGCGGACGCGTGGATCGACAAAAGCGACCCCCTATACATTTTCCAGAGAGTTGAGCCCACCCTGCGCTAGCCCCATGCTTGAGGCACAGGCCAACCACGCGTGCGCGCACATGGCGCGTACGCGCGCTTCCACAAATCTGCAGATCGACGCGCTAGCGCACCGTGCGCGCGCGCCCCGATTACCCTTGTGCACTCCTGGCACATATTCCAAAGAGTTAGGCCACTCTCAGGCCTGCACTAAGCCACCAGCCCACCACCTCTGCCGCGTGCGCGTACCTGGCGCGCACGCATCCATATGCTTGCAACACGATGTGCGCGCGCGCGCCCAGGGCGCGCACGCGTCCCTCATCATGCACCCTCCTCTAGGCCACTTCACAGAGAGTTAGGCCCACCCCAGGCCCATCTCATGCCTGGGGCATAACCACATTGCCGCGCACGTGCACCGTGCGCGCCGCGCGCGCGCCAATAGCCCTGCAGCCAACTTCTGGTACTTCATCCAGAGAGTTGTGCCAACTCTAAGCCACCCTTGTGCTACCAGCACAAGCCCATGGACGCGTGCGCACAACGTGCGCGCGCGCCCCCACTCCACTTCGCCTCTTTGCGCGAGCGCGCACCAGGCGCGCACGCGTCGGTGCTCGACGCCAAATTCAATAAGAACACACTTGCCCCCTTCATTCTTTTTCCACTTTTCTTCTTTTCACCCCTCTACTACCCCTCTCCCTCTTACACTTTCTCCTTCCTTCCAACCACCTCCGACCACCTACTTCCGGTGGCCCCTACATGGTTCCCCCATCCTCCATCATTCCACTTTCCAACCTCTTCTCCCATACCCATTTCCATCTCTCTCAAGGTACTTTACTAGACTCCCCTCTTGCTCTACTTCTCTACTTTTGATTCTTAATCTTCAATTTCAACTTGTTTTAGGTAGTCTCTTTCTTTTCCCCTAAGTCTTTTTAGCTACTCCTTTGGGGTGTTTTCGTTTTTTTCCCATTTCAACTCTTCATAGGCATTTGGGTCCTACATTCTCTTGCATTGATAAATGAGATGTGTTGCTTGATTTTCTTACACCCACTGTGCACTGTAATCATTAATAATGGATTGTGGATTGTACATTGCTTTCACTTGCATCTAATTATGTACTATAAAAAGGATGCACGCCAAGTGTTTGGTGAAAGGCATACTTGAGTTTTGAGCTCATTTTGACTAATTGCCCCTTAACTAACCACTTTTGGGTGCATCCCCACATTTTGCAATCCATCCACTCACCTTTTCATAAATTGACTCCCACTTTGGTATTTGAGGGTGTATGCCTCTCATGCTTCTTACTTGCATGCTTAAACCACCCTTGCACCACATGCATATGATTCGCCTTGCTCATCACATGTTATCTTAGTTACATGTTGCAGCTATCATGTAACAATGATGCCCATATTCTTATGGCACTACTCTTCATTTGCATAATCGCATTCAATTACGCTTCTTTGAGTTTAATCTTATCCCCTCTCTTTGCTATCACAGGATGGTAATCAAAAGGAACAAAGGGAAAGCCCCGAAGAAGCCAGCTTCCAATAGAGCGCGCCAAGAACTGACGGCCAAGCCACTCCTGAAGAAGGCTAAGGGCCCCGTTGATGTTCTAGAGAAGGACAACCCTCCAAAGGATTCAAATAAGTTCCCTAACTGCTACTGCGAACTTATTTACTCAAGAATGATTGAACGGAATTATCACTCGGAGCCTCTTCTAGTCCTACCGGCTCACCTCACTCCGATAGTGATGCCACACATTGACCGGAGGCAATGGAGGTTCCTCTTGAGGCAACCTAAGGAGGCTAATCTCTCATGGGTGGTGGAATTATCACTCACCCCTTCTCACATCAATATTTGTGCGTCGGAAGCAAGTGTCAGTCACAGTGGAAACCATCCGAGAAGTCCTTGGGATTGAGCCGTTGATGGATGGATATGATGCCTACCAAGAAGTCTTAACTGCATGCGATGATCGTGCGTTCGATTGGAACGCAATCCTCCGCGTAATTGCTTTACCCGATGCATGTTGGATTCGGGGGACCATAAAGCAACGACCAAAGGGTTTAGATGCCCACTACCTCACTCAAGAAGCCACGGCATGGGCCCAAATTCTAGCTCACTACGTGCTCCCGAGCACCCATGGGTCATCCATTACCGCCGAGCTTGCATTATTGATATGGTGCATCTTAACCGAGAAACCGGTCGACATTTCGCATGCCATTCGCCAATCCATGGGGCGCATTCATGCCAAGGGAAATCTACCATTCCCTGCTATGGTGATTGAATTAGTTGCAATGGCCGGCGTCCACCGAGAGGCTAAGGATAGAAGAACCTCAATTCCGGTCGAGGGCGATGTTATTCCGACCAAGAGATGCCTCAAGCCTCCGGAATTCACCAAGGACATTGGACTACCCACACCAACTCGCAACACCACCACATCATCTACACCACAAAAATCAGTCACCCAACGCCTTGAAGACCTTCACAAGAAGTTGGACCGTTACGAGAGGCGTAACCAACGCCGATACGCTCACGTGAAGAAACTTCTAAGCGTAGTCACCCCACCTATGGAGGAACCTGATATCTCCACATCCACCGCAACTTCAAGCGGAGACAGCGATGACATTCGAGATGAGGGATACTCGGGACTCGACCACCCATTGCACCTAACCTATAGCACGGAGGACCGTGCTAAGTTTTAAGTGTGGGGAGGTCGGCCGACCGATCTCCGTAGGTAACACCCGAATAAATTCTTGTTCTTTGAACTCCTTTGTAAATAGGATAGGTTGCATGATTAGGTCTTAATTGACACCATTTGCATGATAAATTCGCTTGGTTGGAACAATGAAACTCTTTCTTAGGAAACCAATACTTTGGGGCAACCGTGGCATTGCCAATTTTAAACAATTTTGATGCCGAATTTGCATGAAGAATTATATTTTGGAACATGGATTTTGAGTTAAGAACACAAGCTAGTGAGCTTTGAGCCTTGTTTTGTGGCTACATCTTATAGTCACCTACTACCCTTCTTGTGTGCAATTGTTCTCTTTCTATAAGTGTGATCCTTGATTTGTTTGATTCTTTATATCCATTATTTTGTGTATTCATGCATTTATATGATTGAGGCCATCATTTCATTAGCTCACTTACCCAAACGGCCCTACCTTTTCTCTTCCTTTGTTAGCCAACTTTGAGCCTACGATTAACCCACTTGGTTCTTTAATTTAGCACATTACAAGCCTAAAAGCGGAAAACAATAAAAGTCCTTATTTGGATCTTTGATTAGCTTAGGCTAGTATGTGTGAGTATCATTCAAGTGCGTGGATCTTGGGACATTGGGTGAATAAAAGGGTAGTTTTGTATTGTTATTGAAAATATCGGGAATTGGGTACATACTCATGTATTGATCAAATGTATAGGCCTTATGCATTGATGCTTATGTATATAGAAAGAAAAAAAAGGAAAAAAATATGAGAAAAACAAAAGAAAAAAAAGGGGAAAAGAAAAAGAAAAAAAAAAGAAAAAGAAACAACAAAAAAAAGGGGACAAAATGTCCCAAGCAAAGTGTAACTCAATAAAATCAATGCATGAGTGTTGTGAAATGAAAAGGGATGCATGAGTATGTGAAAAAGTGAAAAAAATGGGTAGTTAGGTTAGAACTTAATTGTATAGGATGTCATAGGTTAGGAGGGAAGTCTAAGCCTATCAAAGATCCAAGTTTCAAGCTCACTTGACCAAATATGCATCCTACCTTGACCCTAACCCCATTACAACCAAAGAAAAGACCTCATGATATATGTATGCATGCATGAAATGTTTGTTGATTGTTAGAAGAAAAACAAATCTTAGAAAGCATGATTAGGAGAGAATTGAGAGAATCAACCCTAAACACTTGAGCGACTAGAGTGCAAACACTTCCGGTGAGGGTTCGATGCTCAATTCCTTGATTCCCGGCTCTCACGAGCATTCCTCATGCAAAGTTGCATATATTACGTTTGACACTTAAAATTGGTAAGACCTATATTTGACCACCATCGGACCCTATATGCTTGCATATATCTTAGGAAGGTCGATTTGTTCCTAACCAAGTAGATAATAGCATTAGTCATAGTTGCATTCACATAAGTAGGTTGCACTTCATGAGTCTTATACTTTTATGATCCCTCGGTCTTTTGTGTTTCTTTTGCATTTCTCCACGCATGAGGACATGCTAGAATCTAAGTGTGGGGAGGTTGATATACCCCATTTTGAGGGTTTATCTTGTGTTGATTTTAGGGGTTTTATCAATAATTCCGCACGCTTTCTATATGAAAATACAAGACTTTGTGTTCCTTTCCTAATTTTGCCTCATGAATGAAAACACGCTTATTTTGCACTAAATTAGATACATTTCTAATCTTCTCTTGGTGCCATTCGATGCCGTGACCTGTGTGTTAAGTGGTTTCAGAATATAGGGCAGGGATGGACCGGAAGAGAGAAGGAGGACGGGTGCAAAGGAAGGGAGCATGAGAATTGAACTTTGGAAATCTCAGCATGGGCGCGTGCGCGCACTTGACGCGTCCGCGTGGATTGAGCAGTTAGAAGTCGAAGCCAAGAGCCGAGCCACGAGCCGGCTTGCGTAGCGGCTAGGCCATGATCTCCGGTGGCGCGTACGCGTACATTACGCCTCCGCGCACATTACAAGATGCCTCGTGGGCGCGCACGCGTACATTGCGCGTGCGCGCCGATGTTTGAAGATGATTTTTTAAAAAGCCACGTGACTTGGGCGTGGAGGCAGTTAGGAATCCCATTTTGGGGAAGTGCTCTAGCGGGAAAAGCTTAAGAAGACCAAGGGAACAAGGGTTAAGCACTTTTAGCTCATTTTCTAGATTCTAGATATTTTAGAGGATAGTTAGTTACACTTGTGGAGAAGGAGAGAGATTCAAAGCTCTCACTAGGGTTCATCTTCATCCAATTTCTGAATTTTCATTCACTCTTTGGTGAGATCCATTGCAATTCTCAATTCCTTTTGTTCATGTCATAGATCTTCTTCTCCAATCTCAATTAGTGTTTGTAATTGCTCAATTCTCATAGATCTTGGATTCACTTTTATAGTTTTGGATTTAATCAATTCCTTTGGGATCTCATTTCCATTGTTGTTCTATGTTAATTGTTGTTAGTTCCTTGTGTTGAAATACTTTTGATTCTAATTTCTTCTCAAATTTACCATGGCTTTCACTCTTGCTCACCAAATGTTTGATGAAATGCCAACACTAGTTATGGAGTAAAAGTTTCTTACTTGGCATAGGGTTTGGGCCATTAGAAGAAGTTGAATAGTTGTGTCAATTGTTGATTTAGAATTAGGGATTGCTAATTGACTTGGAGCACACTAAAGCTAGATTTCCATTAGGTAAAGCTAGGACTTGTGACTCAAGTTGATTACTCTCATTTGACTTTCCTCTATGCCTAGGGGTTAACTAAATGAAGCAAGGCCTAATTATTGTCATCATTGAAAGAACTATAAGGATAGAATTTCTAATGCCAACCCTAAGCCAAGTCTTCTAAGAATTGATTATTTGTTTTCGATTTTGCTAAAACCTTCAAAGAATTATAACAAGGCTTTCTAATCAATAAGATGCACACTCTAGCAATTCCAAGGGAGGACGACTCAGGAGACTAATACTCTCGGTTATAGATTGTAGGATTGTTTGATGCGAAGTTTAAGTGTCGATTAGACTATACTCACGATCATATTCATCATTGAATTCTAAATCGACATGCTAAATTTCGTTTATCAGACGGACTTTAAAATACCCACTCTTAAACCCATGAAAGGAATCTTCATACAAACCGAAGACCCGAGGATGAGGCTGAGCCCTAAAAGACACAAACCCCTTCTTGTGCTTCCCTCCTTAGTCAGAAGGATACACAAAAAGAGAAAGAGAAAGACATTCACCGAGGCAGGAAGCTCCAAAAACTCACACACAAGCTCGAAAGATCAAATCGCCGCCCAGCTATTCAGATGCAATTGGGATGGGGCCACAGAGCACCGACTCAATAGCTGCTGGACAAAAGGAGAAAAAGGGAGTCGCACGCCAAGTCGGGTGAACATCGCCTCGTACACCCACATCCAATCCGGAACGGTCAGTGAGTCGAGGTTGGTATAGCAAACCCTCTCATCAACCCCAGGAAGGGAAAGCTCATAATGGCGTTCGGTGTCGCCACCCCCACAAACAGCCCCCTGATCACGGAGCCGATGGAGGTCCGCCTCCGTCATCCGTGACGACGTCCCCCACACATCACTAGTAACCCAAGAATAAAGGGAAGGAACACCCCCCGCTGGGGCCACCAGAGCCCTCATACCTTCAGTCCTCCGACGAGCCATACCTAAAACAGCGATGAGCACCACCGTCAGCCAAACCTCGCGGCAGAAAACGGTGGAAGAAACCAAATAGACATCACTACGCACTACCAAACAGTGGCGCTCATCCCCTCACAAAACCCACTACCCCATGGAAGGCAAGAACCACCATACAGAAGACCATCATACACCAGACACAATCCTAACCCACACTAAACAAACATAAAACAAAAATAGGTTTGTAGACAAACACAAATCACATAAGAGACAGAGAAGGATACCAACCTGATAATGTAGAAGATGAGCCTGAAAACAATGGAACAGGAAAGCAGAAAACTCAAACTTGAAGAAACGCTATACACAACAGAGAGAAGGAGATTTTTTCAGAAAGAGAGTTAGAGAGAAATGAAGCAAACGAGGAAAGTAAGAAGGAAAGCCAAAATGGTTTTAAAAAGGGCAGAAAGACGCCAATAACCCTGAAAAGTAGAAAGAAATGTAGGGGCAACAAGGAAAATTCACTTAAAAACATCCCCTCACAATAAATGCCCCCTCGGAAAAGAAAACCAATAAAGAACGCCTCGAAAAACGCAACGGGCGCAGGGACACAGAAGAGTCGCGCCAGACCAAACGGCCAAACCAAAACTTCGGCACGGCCATACAAAGCAGGGCTGACACACCGACCTCTCTTCAAAAAAGAATCAGGTGACTACCCGAGAAGAACAAAAGAAGGCCACCAAAGGTCAAAACCACACCTCCCAGCGACAGATCGACCTCACTCGCCCTCCCGCTGCGGGGGCAACTGTTACGGATCCGGCCCACGGATCCTACGCTCGAAAGGACCCTCGAACCCGGTTACCCGGGTCCCGATCATATTGCGCTTCTAAAAGGCCCGAAACCGGCCCACTAAAACTCCTAACCAACTTTTGAATTCAAACGTCTCCCCTATCTTAGCCAAACAGGATAAGATAAGATATTCACCATCACCTATAAATAGAGGACCCAGGTCCCTCCAGGTATTCATTCATTCCACACACCTTCTACCTCTTAGATCATTCTGACTTAAGCATCGGAGTGTTTTTACAGGTACCACCCCCTATTGCTCCAGTCAAGTGATCCGGCATCCGCCTCGACCCACAAGTTCCCGATCCATCTCTCAACCCGTACAAGAAGACATCTTGTACAAATACTATAAGAATTAATCAAATGAGTTTAGATTATTAAAATAATGCTGACACATTATTTACTTATAGTCCAAATATATAAAAAGAATTAGATACCGTCAAAGTGTAGTTATAAGTGCTCATTTTCTAGATTACTTCTAAGAAAGAAAGGAGGTAAGATCCCAGTGTAATTAGTTACAATATTTCCTAATCAACGAGTTTCCAAGTACAAACACAATTTATATTCTTATTATTTTAAATTTATTTGCTGTTATTGATGGAATATGCCATTGTGCATAGAATTTAGTGTTATTTGAAAAAATGTCCATTTAATCAAAACTACGATTTCTCTGGTTTTCTCTGATTAATTAATTATTTATTCTCGTAATTATTAGCTTTCTTTATGGTTCTTAAATATATTATCTGCTTATTAGAAAATATATATATATATAAATTATTTAATAGACAACATACAACAACGATATATGTACGCTAGAAAACAGAGTAATAAATCTTAGATATAATATCAAGTAAAATATATAGATATGTAAATTATTATTTATTAACATGTAAAATTGTGAGAATCAGATTTCTGAAAACCGAGAATATTAATTAATAGTAATCCAGTCAAGTGGCTGAAAATTTTGTGTGAACAGGTAGAAGAGATGTCAATTTTAATTTCCCTCTTTATTACTTGTAATCTATGGCTGTGGCTGTCCATTGTTATTTCTACTGTTCAAGAAATACTATTATTATATAAAATTGCATCTAGATTGGTTCAACTGTGTGTAAATTAATATATATTCCTTAGAACTTAGAAGTTAGAAATGCATATTCACCAGCAATTTTAAATCAGTATTTTTTTTTACAAATTATTATGCTCATAAATTATATTTTTGTAGTAGAAATTGGATAAAAAAGCGAGATTCCATCACTAAAAAAATTAGAAAGTAGGTCTTCTAGAATGTACAAAAAGAAAAAGAGAATTATATGTAGTGACTCAGGCAGTGGCCAAATGGCAGCACTACCTTTTGAGACAAAAATTTATTATTAAAACTGACCACAAAGGACTTTGGGAGCTCTTGACACAAGTGATCCTAACTCCAAAATAACAACACTACCTTTTTAAGTTGTTTGGGTATGACTTTAACATTGAATTTCTACTAGAAAAATTCAACAAGACAGCTGATGTCTTACCAAGACAATATGAAGAAGGTGAAAAATTCCACTTCCAAGCTTTCACAGTTGTTCAGTCATCCATTATTTTCACGATTCTCCAGGATAATCAAGAAGCCAAAAAGTTGTTGACAATGCAAGAAAGGTTATAAAAAGGGGAGTTGGCTGCAGATTACAGCTTCCATGATGGGTTACAAGTTGAGGCATGTGCTAATTGGGCCCCAAGCTTCTTACTAAAATAAGTCGTAAGATGACTCTCCTGCGACAAAACTACTCTGACACCCATGCTAGATGCGTAACTCTCAACCACAAATGGCTTTGAAAAATCCAGCAGTGCAAGAACAGGTGTGTGGATTATAAGTTTCTTTAATTGGACAAAGGTTTGGTTTGCTTCGAATGTCTAGTAAAAAGCATTCTTCTTGAACAACTCGGTCAAGAAAAAATCTAGTTGAGCATAATTCGCTATAAATTTTCGGTAGTAACCAATTAACCCAAGAAATCCCTGAAGTTATTTTACTATCATGGGAACCGATCACCCAAGAATTGATTTTATCTTTGTGGGGTCAACATGAACTCCAGTCCCTGTTATAACATGCCCCAAGTACTCAACTCGTTCAAAGAATGAACAATTGAATCTTATCACAAAAAAAATGATTATCACGCAAAACTTGTAATGTTTGACTCAAGTGCGTCATGTGCTCCTCCTTCGATATATTATATATCAAGATATCATCAAAAGATATAGAAATAAAGTGCCTCAAGTATGGCTTGAAAATTTGATTCATCGTCGCTTGGAAGGTGGAGGGAGCACTTATGAGCCCAAACGGCATCACGGCAAATTCATAGTGACCAATATGTGTCTGAAAAGTTGTCTTCTCTGTGTCTTCTTCCCACATTCTTATTTGATGATAGCGACTCCTCAAATCTATTTTAGAAAAATAAACAGTCCCATGAAATTCATCCAATATTTCATCTATGGTTGGTATTGGAAATTTATCTTTTACCGTTATAACATTCAAAGCTCGGTAGCCAACACAGAATCTCCAGCCTCCGTCCTTCTTTTTCACTGGCAATACTGGACTTGAGAAGGCACTCTGGCTTTCCCTGATGATCCCCACCTGTACCATCTCATCAACAAGTCTTTCCATCTCTGCTTTCTGAAAGTGGGGATATCTATACGGCCTAACACTCACCAGCACATTCCCAGGTACTAAATGAATTGAGTGATCCACCATCCTCGGCTGTGGCAACTGTATTGGGTCTTTAAAGACCCCTGAGAAGTTCTCGAGTATCTGCTAAACTTCATCATCATCAGTCGTAAGCTCCTCTTTATTGTTTCCAGAAACAATAGCCTCTAAATGGATCAATGACGCAATAGCTTTGCTCTCCTGTAATTTCCTCAATTCTCTACAGTTGAAGTGTGCTTTCTTTAGAACGTCTCACCTTTGAAAATCACCCAATTGCCAGAGACCTTAAACTTCATGAACAATTCCATGTAATTTATCTGAATGGTTCCAAGCCTCATCATCCAGTGTACACCTAGAACCATGTCTGCTCCTTTCAAATCCAATACATATGCATCTACTACAAAGCCATACCCCTTGCATCGAGAAAGCTAATCCTGCACATTTCGCCCCGCAATGGATGAAATCCCCATTGCCCACCATCACTTGCAAGGTCGGAGTTGGTGTAAGAGGAACATTCAACTTTCGAGCCATCGAACCCTTCACAAAGTTATAAGTGCTGCCCACATCAATCAAAATCAGCAGAGGACGATTTCCATGAGAAATTTGAACGTGGAGGGTTTCAGGTGGAACTCCCCTTCCAGGGCATTGAGGCTTATTTTCAGAGTTGAACGCTCATCATTATGTCCTTCATCTTTGGAATCAAAACTAGCGTTGCTGGCCTCTCCCTTCGCCTTCTTTTGTAACAATTCATGGAGTTCATCTTTACCTACCAAGAGTTCTTAAGCGACTTTACAACGGTGGCCTAGCGCATATTTTTCGTCACAGTAGTAGCACAACCTTTTTTCTCTTCTGTCGTGGATATCAGTGGTGGTAAGTTTCGTGAATGAAGTGGTAGTCATCTTGGGCGAAGGAGAATAAGCTTGTGATACGATTGATGCAGAAGCGACATGAGTGAAACTGAGTGAAATTCTGTGTTGCAGTTCTCGGGTTGGGGCTAACCGGGTTTAGGATCCTGTTGGGGGAGAATTGGGTCAGAGTGGTGAATGACAAGTTGTATTGGGTTACATTGCTTTTGGATAGGCCCAAGGTCATTGCATGTTTCTGTTCGTGCATTTTAGCAATGGATACATCTTGGATGTATGAACTGGGCTGGGCCAACACCAATTCACCCTTGAAATGCTCTTGAAGTCGAGCAATGAAAAGGTCTATGATCTACTCCTTACTCAGCCCGGTCACACGGTTGCTGAGCTCCTCAAACTGACATTGATATTCTTCCACATATCCTCTTTGCTTCAGCTTCTTGAGGCTGGTGCGGTGGTCATAGAAGACATTCTTAGAAAAATAAGAATTCACTGCATCGAGGAAGGTCTCCTAGGTGTAAGCGATGTTATTGTTGACTCCCCAACAGTACCATCCATACGCAGCTCTGACGAGATGGAAGGAAAGTACACGAATTATCTGCTCAATGTCAAAAGTTTTAAGATACTGATAATCTCTGATGATCCAATCTTCTACCCCCTCTCCGTCAAACATAGGCAAATCGGCCACCTTCAATTTGCATGGCCAGTGCGACTCCCCATGCGGGCTTGGTGAGCCCAAATCAGAACCAATCATTGATTTCTCCCTTGGCTGAATTTGATCATCGCTCTTGGTCTTCAAATTTAAATTCTAGCGGAGAAGTTTCTCGATGGTCATAAGCTGGGATTGTGTTTCCGCAATGCACTCGTTAATTTTAACAAAACCCTTACTCAACGTCGCAACTTCGTGCTTGTTAGAGAGAGTGAGCTTCTCCAACCGATTTAGCACTACAACATTTTGGGTCTATGACCACGATTTTTTCTGTCATGGTTTTTGATAAAAGGGTGACCATAGAGTACCTATGGTCACGGTTTTTTAAAAAAGGGTGGCCTAAAGGGGTCTATGGTCACGGTTTTGGGGGGTGGCCTAAAAGGGGTCTATGGTCACGGTTTTTTACAGTGACAAAAAAGGATCTATGGTCACGATTTTTCAAAAAAAGGTAACTTAAAAGGGTCTATGGTCACGATTTTGGGGGGTGACGTAAAAAGGTCTATGGTCACGATTTTAGGGGTGACCAAAAGGGGTCTATGATCATGGTTTTTTACAATGACCAAAAAAGATCTATGGTCATGGTTTTTCAAAAAAGAGTGACCTAAAAGGATCTATGGTCACAGTTTTCGGGGGTGACCTGAAGGGATCTATGGTCACAGTTTTGGAGGGTGACCTAAACGGATCTATGGTCACGATTTTGGGGGGTGACCTAAAAGAGATCTATGGTCACGGTTTTGGGGGTGGCCTAAAGAGGTTTATGGTAACGATTTTTGGGGTGACCTAAACGATTTTTCGAAAGAGTGACCTGAAAGGGTCTATGATAATAGTTTTTATATATTTTTTTATAATTTTAAATATTTTATATATTTAAAATTTAAAAATTTTAATAATTAAAAACTAATAAAAATTTTATATGATTTACTTTAAATATTAAAATTTTTAAATCTA
>NC_029772.3:82013329-82014036 GCF_000817695.3 Arachis duranensis
TGTTATTTACAATTTATTATATTTATTCAAAATAAATTTTTAGAGATTTATATATTAAACGGAGTTTTTTCTTATTATAATTCAAAGTTTTAGTAATTGAAATTAATAAAAATTTTATATAATTTAATTTAAATATTAAAATTTTAAATTAAAACACTTAATTAAAAATCAATAAATAAATTGATAATTCAATAATATTTTTAAAATAATTTTTAAAAGATTAAATTAAATCTTAAATTATTCTATATCCTAATTTAATTAAAATTATCAAACTTTAACCCTAAAATTTAAATCACACACTAACCCTCACAACTTATCCATTCACCCTTACCCCTCACTCCCACCCACGGTTTGAAAGAAAGAAAGAGATGAAGAAAAGAGAAAGAGAGGGAGCAAGGAGAAGGAGAAGAAGAGAGGGAGGTGACGGCGCCGGCGGGCTGGATATCGCCGTCACTATCGTCATTGTCAGAACCGAGAAGGAGAGGGAGGGGATGTTGAGAGAGAGAAACGTCGTCTAGCCAAACATGAGAGAGAGAGAATGGGCCACCGCTATCCACGCTACCGCTGGAGGGATCGTCACACATTGCTCTGCCATCAAGATCGTCGCCGCCATCGTCCAGTGTCGCCGTCGCTGTCCAGTGTCACCGTCGCCGTCTAGTGTCGCCGTCGCATCGCCATTGAAGAAGAGAAGGAGAAGAGAACAAAAG
>NC_029772.3:82014190-82015219 GCF_000817695.3 Arachis duranensis
TTATTATTATTATTATTATTATTATTGTTGTTGTTGTTGTTGTTGTTTAATTTCAAAGTTGTCTCTATTTTATACAGGTGGTTGCAAGTTGGGTTCAGCAATTGAAGGTGCAAACCTATCTGTTGGCAATATAGATCCTCATTTTTGTTAGAAGTTAAAACTTGAATTTTCAGCATGATTAAGTAGCTCAAATTGATTGGACTGTCAGCTCATGTTGCTTAATGTACACAAAGCTAGTTTTTATGTAAATTTGTTTGAAACTATGCAGCATTGTTACCTTTGTATATAATGAAGTTCCTATAAGTTAAAACTTGAAGTTGTTATTTTCAGCATTGTTACCATTGTCATCGCCAGGTTACTTGTTTTTTTTTACCTGTACCAATTAGTAATTTAGGATTATTGAAACTTTAAATTGTTACTTGTATTTGGTTTTGATCTGTTCTTAATTTAGGTGATATTTGCCGATGATATTTGCCTCTTTGTTAAACAACATCATTATACTTTGTCATAAATCATGTTCATATACAATACTTCTACAATTTATGCAGCTCTATAATCTTAGTGTTATTAACTGAGTGTTCTGTTGAATATTCCAAAAAATCCAAGTTAAATCTTCCTTTCATGAAAATACTTAAGAAAAATTTATATCGGGACTCATACTCCTGAACCAGAATTAAGGAAAATTGACATGGCAGAAACTGGCAAGTTAAGAAATTATTAATAGAAATACGTTGTAAGTACAGTCTTTAACAAGCCAAAAATCCGCTTATCAATTTAAAAAGGGTTGTCACAAAGATTAAAATTAAAATACTGGGAGTATGAATCCCAGGTCGTCTCCCAACGAGTTGCAGAGAGATGTGCTATTTTATCAATCAGGTGTTTTCAAAAATGGTTGAGTTGATAAACAGGAAATTAAAACAGAGAATTTAATTAATTCTAAATAAAAGCCTTGACTGGGAGTAGATTAGTTGGAGGCCCTATTCTTGTTGAAGTACTCTCAAGATTAATTGATAATTGAAGGTTGATCTA
>NC_029772.3:82015244-82018335 GCF_000817695.3 Arachis duranensis
AAAAGGATTAGTGTCTGTGAATAGAGGGCATTCCAACAATGAACCCAATTATAATTATCCTTTCAAGCATCCCAACTCAAGGGTTCCTTTCAATCAACTCCCCATCAAGTTAGGGAACTACTCGCTCATTGTGAATGTAGAACTCATAACATATAAAAAGGAATTAAAGGAAGACATGATAAATAAAAGATGAAAAGGGATTAAATAAAAATATTATTCTATATTAATAACTTGTGAAAACAATCCAATGTCAACTCTAGAGAGAATAATGATATGGAAGAATAAGCAAAAAATAAATAGCAAAGTATAATGACTAGTACCGGAGGTGGCCTCTTCTCAAAAGCTAAAAAGCAAAATCTTCCAAAAATCCTAATTATGAATGTCAAGTGATAAAAACCTAGGGGAGGAGCCAATTCAGATCTAAAACTAAAAATTATGTGGAATGAATTGTTCTCCTCTGTTTCTGCATGTTCCCTGGCTTTAATCTGTGTTTCTGGGCCAAAAACTGGGTTAAAATCTGGCCCAGAAACTCTGCCAGCGACTTCTGAAATTCTGTAGATCGCGCACGCCACGCGGTCGCATCATTCATGCGGACGCGTCATTCGGTGTTTTTCTTTCCCACGCGGGCGCGTCGTCCATGCCTCCGCGTCACTTATGCTTTTCCAATCCGCGCGGTCGCGTGAGCCATGCGGCCGCGTCACTTCTTGCTGGTCATCTCCTTAATTTCTTGTATTCCTTCCATTTTTGCAAACTTCCTTTCCAATCTCCAATTCATTCATGCCCTATAAAGCATGAAACACTTAACACACAGATCACGGTATCGAATGGGATAAGGGAGAATTAAAATACCTAATTAAAAGTCTCTAGGAAGTAAGTTTTCAATCATGTAATAATTTTAGGAAGGAAATATAAATGCATGCTAATTATATGAATAAATGGGTAAAGATCATGATAAAACCACACAATTAAACACATTATAAACCATAAAATAGTGGTTTATCAACCCCCCACACTTAAACATTAGCATGTCCTCATGTTTAGTTGAAGTTGATAAAATAAATGAGTAGGAACATGTAAAAACTCATGTAATGCAATGCAACCTATATATGTGAATGCAACTATATGATTCTTGTCCACTTGATCCAAAATAAATAAGCTCTTCAAAACAATTACAAATCAAGCTCCACTAATTCAATTCTCATACAGTAAGAACTGATAAAAATGCAAGAAGGTAGCTCATGAAAGTAGGAAACATAGAATTTTAAGCATTGAACCCTCACTGATGATGTATGTATATTCTAATCTCTCCAGTGTATAGGGTAATCACTCTATCCCTCTCTAATCATGCTCCCTAAATTTTGTTCTTTTCCTAATCAATCAACAACATTTAATATACCAATGCAACATCATGAGGTCTTTTCAAGGTTGTAACGGGGCTAAGGTAAGGGTAAGGATACATATATGGTTAAGTGAGCTTATAAATTGAATCTTTACTTAACTCAAACTCTAACATAAGCTATATATTTTAT
Source organism: Arachis duranensis (assembly GCF_000817695.3). Classification (NCBI taxonomy): domain Eukaryota; kingdom Viridiplantae; phylum Streptophyta; class Magnoliopsida; order Fabales; family Fabaceae; genus Arachis; species Arachis duranensis. The sequence goes on from NC_029772.3 coordinate 82,016,774, forward strand.
ATAACTATGGAGTTCATACCTAGCTACCCAGAATTCTCTTTCACATTCCATACTCATGTATCAACTGTTTATTTTAATTCTATCATACATCCATTGACCTTTGAATTTTTAACTCAACATTGGGGTAATTTTGTCCCCTTATTTATTTATTGAATATTTTTTTTAAACATAGCTTATTAATGCACATGGATTTTTTATTTTCATAGTTTCACATGAGTAGGTGTCTAGATTTCCATTATATTATCATGACATATTCCCTTATTATCTTTTGTTCCCACAATTTCTCATACTTAATTATCACACACAATTCTATCTTAAGCTAACCAAAGATTCAAATTGGGATATATAATTGTTTTTCTGCTTAAGGCTAGTAATGTGGTAGATTATAGAACAAATGGGATTTAAAGGCTCAAAGTGGCTAACAAAGGTAATTGAAAGGGTAGGCTTAATTTGGATAAATGAGCTAAACAATTAATGGCCTCAATCATATGCAACATATAAATATATTAAACATTGGACATATAGGATGGAACAAAATATAGGTTACAATCATAGAGAAGTAAACACACAAGAATAAAACAAATATGGTTAAATAATGTAACCATGCATAAAGGCTCAATTCTCACAGGTTGTGTGTTCTTCAGCTTTAAAAATCATGTTCCAAATATAACTTCAAGCAAATTTAACATAAGAGTTTTAATTAAAATTAGTGAAATTTTGTTCCAAAGATAGAGTTTTAGAAGAAACTTATTGTCTTTTCAATCAAGTAGAACATGCATGCAACTAATCTACTACTATATAATTTATCCTATTCTAAAAGAAAGAAAAAAACTAACTAAATATCCTAATTTATTGGTGTTTAGGGAAGAAAAATTACCTCCGAAAGTCAGGTACTGACCGACCTCCCCACACTTAGGGATTTGCACCGTCCTCGGTGCCATCTGTCAGGAACAGTGGTGGGCTGGTGGCAGTGTCTCCACAGTCGGGACCGTCGTGGCTCCCTGTGCTGGTGAAAGAAGTGGAGTTTGGAGTTCCTGGATCGTCATCGGGTCTGTGATTGCCTGTAAGTAGCTCCTTGAGGTGTTTGAAACGGCGGTGGTTGCGGCGCTCTCAGAGCTTTGCTTTCTTTTCTTGTTGGTCCAATCGCTTCAGTATTTGGTGCAGCAGCTGACTAGTAGATGGTGGAGGAGCTGCAACATCCTCTGTGGACTGGCTGGTAGTGGCAAGTTGTGACCTAAGATATCTCCCGTTAGGGACATACTGATCATCCCGTGGAAGAATAGCTTTGGTGTCTCCAGCTCTGTAGGATACTCCGGCTGCTGAGATAAGATCAAAGACCAAGGCGGGAAAAGGTAGGTTGCCCACGATCTGCACATGTTCCATAGCATTCCGGATATGTCTTGGTAAATTAAGAGGCTGGTCTGTGAGGATGCACCATAGTAGAACGGCCATGTCTGCGGTGAAGGAGGACTCATGAGTACTCGGGAAGACGTAATGGGACATAATTTGTGCCCATACGTGAGCCTCTAAGGTAAGTGTGGAAGCCGAGCTTCTCTTAGGAC
>NC_029772.3:82018451-82024074 GCF_000817695.3 Arachis duranensis
GCTTGATTGCGGCTTTCTGAAAGGCGTCCAATCCTTCTGGAGCAGGTGGAAGATCTAAGGCTCGCTGAATGGCTTCTTCTGTAATAGGGACTTGCTTCTGACGTATATAGACAGACTGCAGGGTTGGCAGGTGGAAGTTGGAGTAGAACTCAACTACCCAAGAAAGATTGACCTGTCATGGCTATCTCTGTAAAAATCCCAGTGTCTTTGTGCAATTTGCGGCTCAACAAAGGCGGCAATATGAGGCGGAAGGATGAGAAGGTGTTCGTTGTTGTAATTCCGAGCTGCCAGAATAGGAAACATCTGCTCACAGTAGTGATTCGGGAATCGTGCAGTGTCCTTTGCTGGGAAAGCTCTCTCCTTTTCATCAACCTTTATGATCCTTTTAATTCTTTTTGTTGAGGGCTTGACTGCAGTTGAAGAAGGTTCTGCCACTAACGCTCTTTTTGTTCCTTTCCTTGTTGTGGGTTTGGGGTAGCTTTCTCTTTGCCTTTCTTAGTGGCCATTCTGAAAAAGAGAAGAGAAAGTAAATTAAATTTAAAGAGATAAAGCAAGGAAGAGGGTTGAGTGAGTGATAGTCAATGTACGGTAAAGATGAATGAAGGAAACACATGGTCATGACAAATGTGAAAAGTTCATCAAAGGGAATAAAATAAGTGCATTAGAGGGTAAGTAGATGCAAGATGTTTATTGGCATGCTGGCAAGGGCATGGGTAGCATAGATCAAGCATCACTTCGTAACAAACTATCACGTTTGTATTGATAATTAAATTCACTTAATATAATAATAAAGGAAATTTGTGAAAAGCAGGCATTAAGTAGTAGAATAGAATAATGTAGAAAAGTGCATGATGCCATATGGGCTTTCTCACAAACACATAGCATGCATGGTAACTAAGGTATGAAAAGTATTAGATTAAACATGCAAGCAACCCTAAAAGAAATATATAATTGTCAAATAATATTTTTAACAATTCACAAGCAAAACAATGACCCAAATAAATTCCAACACCAATTAAAAGAAAGAAGAAAAGAAAAGGGGAAGAAAATATGGATAGTGAAAGTAATAGAAAAAGAGAAGAAAAAAAATAATATATAAAATTAAGAAGAATAATAGAAAAGTAGGGGGAGAAGAAGAAAAGGAAACCTTGTTAATGGGGGAGAGAGAGAGAGAGAGAGAGAGAGAGAGAAGGAAGAAGGAAGAAGAGAAAATAGGATTTGGAGAAAAGAAAGATAAGATAGTTGGCAAATCAGGGGTGCTATGCGGCGCAGGTGACGCGGCCGCGTGAGGCATGCGGTCGCGCGACTTGCGCTTATACTGATTGACACGATCGCATTGGTCACGCGGTCGCGTGACCCATTTGATGCTACTGGCGCGAGGGTAGCCTCGCACTCGCACAACTCTCTGTTCGAAATATTATATTTGCCAAGTCTAGGGTCACACGATCACATGGGTTATGCGATCGCGTGGGTGGTCATTAAAAGGCTATGACGCGGACGCGTGAGCCATGCGTCCGCGTGGAAAGAATTGGGCGTTCAGCACCAAGCCAGCACCACTCTAGCACAACTTTCGGTCGTGCACCCATTTTACGTCGAATTCAAGAGCACGCGGCCGCGTGAGTGACGCGGTCACGTGGGAGGATTTGTGCCATTGGCACGCCTACAGCCACGCTCCTGTGTGACTCTCTGTTCGTTTCTTAATCTTTCCAAACCACCTGCGACGCGAATGCGTCAATGATGCGGTCGCGTCGCGTAATTTTTTTAATTTTTAATTATTATTTATTATTTATTTTTTATTTTTTAAGCATGTAAATGCAGATGCACAAAATGTACTAAGAAAGAGAAGAGTTATTGAATATGAAAATAAAAACAAAGAAAGGAACGATCATACCATGGTGGGTTGTCTCCCACCTAGCACTTTGCTTTAATGTCCGTAAGTTGGACGCTCCACTAGCTCAGTCTACGGCTATGTGGGGATCTTCCAAGAGAAAGATCTCAAGCTCCATATTTTTCTTTATCTTCTCGCCATGGTACAGCTTTAAACGATGTCCATTGACCTTGATAAGTTCGGAGCTAGAAGGGTGACTTAGGTGATAAACTCCGTACGGTTCGGCTTTCTCTACTCTGTATGGACCTTCCGATCTTGATCTCAACTTGCCTGGCATGAGCCTCAGTCGAGATTTGTAAAGGAGGACTAAATCTCCATGTTGGAATTCTTTCCTCTTGATGTGCTGATCATGTATAGCCTTCATCTTCTCCTTGTATAGTCTTGAGTTCTCATAAGCTTCTAGGTGAAGGCTTTCCAGTTGTTGCAGTTGTAATTTCCGTTCAGCTCCGGCTTTCTCAATTCCCATGTTGCTCTCCTTTACTGCCCAAAAAGCTTTGTGCTCTACTTCAACTGAAAGATGACAAGCTTTTCCATAAACTAAGCGAAAAGGGCTCATCCCAATGGGTGTCTTGTATGCTGTTCTGTATGCCCAGAGTGCATCTTGTAGCCTGGTGCTCCAGTCTCTTCTATGAGGTTTGACTATCTTCTGCAAAATACGCTTTATCTCTCTGTTTGACACCTCGGCTTGCCCATTACTCTGAGGATGGTAGGCAATTGCAACTTTATGAATGATCCCATGCTTCTTCAGTAAACCTGTTAGTCTCCTGTTACAAAAATGGGTGCCCTAATCGCTCACGATTGCTCGTGGTGATCCAAAGCGACAAATAATGTGGTTTCTCACAAAGGAAACAACAGTGTTAGCATCATCGGTACGAGTAGGAATGGCTTCCACCCATTTGGAAACATAATCTACAGCTAACAGTATATAGAGGTGGCCATTAGAATTTGGAAATGGACCCATGAAGTCAATGCCCCAAACATAAAAAATTTCACAGAAAAGCATAATTTGTTGAGGCATTTCATCCCTCTGGGATATATTACCAAATTTTTGGCATGGGAAATAAGATTTACAAAATTTAGCAGCGTCTTTAAAAAGAGTAGACCACCAGAATCCACAGTCTAAGATTTTTCTAGCTGTTCTTTGAGGGCCAAAATGTCCTCCATTCTCAGATGAGTGATAGGCCTCTAAAATGGACTGGAATTTTGATTGAGGCACACATCTTCTAATTACCTGGTCAGCGCCACATCTCCATAAATATGGGTCATCCCATATATAATATTTAGACTCGCTTTTCAGCTTGTCTCTTTGATGCTTAGTAAAGTTTGGAGGAAAAGTGCGGCTGACTAGATAATTAGCTACAGGTGCATACCAAGGGATTACCTCAGATACTGCTTGTAGGTTATCAAATGGAAAATTATCAGCTATAGGAGTGGAGTCATCTTTAATGTGCTCAAGGCGACTCAAGTGGTCTGCCACGAGATTCTGGTTACCACTCCTATCTTTTATTTCTAAATCAAATTCTTGTAGTAGCAGTATCCAACATATAAGCCTTGGTTTGGATTCCTTTTTAGCTAATAAATACTTTAGAGCTACGTGGTCTGAATACACTACTACTTTTGTACCAAGTAAATAGGCTCGGAATTTATCCAGAGCAAAAACAATAGCAAGAAGCTCTTTTTCAATAGTAGTGTAATTGGACTGAGCGGCGTCTAAAGTTTTAGACGCATAAGAAATAATGAAAGGATCCTTACCTTCACGCAACTGGAACCGCCTCATTTGGACCTCTGTAGCTCAAGTTATGGTCGTTTGAGTGCGAAGAGGTCGGGCTTGACAGCTTTACGGTTCCTTCATTTTTTCATGAGTTCTCCCATTTTGCATGCTTTTCTCCTCACTTCTTCCATCCAATACTTGCCTTATGAACATGAAATCACTCAACAAACACATCAAGGCATCAAATGGAATTAAAGTGAATTAAAATCACCAATTTTAGGGTCTAAAAAGCATGTTTTCACATTTAAGCACAAATCAAGGGAGAATTGCAAAACCATGCTATTTCATTGAATACATGTGAGAAAATGTGATAAAATCCCCCAAAATAAGCACAAGATAAACCACAAAATCGGGATTTATCAGTAAGGTAAACCAGAAATAACATCCACCTTTGCTGGATCTACAGAAATGCCAGTATTAGACACAACATGTCCTAGTACAATACCTTATTTAACCATAAAATGACATTTTTCAAAATTTAATACAAGATTTGTACTGACACATCTATCTAATACTCTAGATAGACTATCTAAGCAAAGGCTAAAAGAATCACCATAAACACTGAAATCATCCATAAAAACTTCCATACAGTCTTCAATAAGATCAGAGAAAAGACTCATCATGCACCTTTGGAAAGTAGCTGGTGCATTGCACAAGCCAAAAGGCATTCTCTTGTAAGCATAGGTCCCAAAAGGACAGGTAAAAGTAGTCTTTTCTTGATCCTCAGGAGCTATATGAATCTGGAAATATCCTGTATAACCATCTAAAAAGCAATAATGTAATTTACCTGACAGGCGATCCAGCATTTGATCAATGAATGGAAGAGGATAGTGATCCTTACGAGTGGCTTGATTGAGACGCCTGTAATCAATGCAGACCCTCCAGGCGTTCTAAACTCTGGTAGCTATGAGATCTCCATACTCATTCTTTACTGTAGTGACTCCAGACTTCTTGGGTACCACTTGTACTGGGCTCACCCATTCACTGTCTGAAATGGGGTAGATAATATCTGCCTCTAGTAGTCTGGTCACTTCCTTCTTGACAACCTCTAAGATAGTGGGGTTCAGTCTTCTTTGGAGTTGACGAATAGGTCTTGCTCCTTCTTCTAAAAAGATTATGTGCTCACAAACGTGAGGGTTGATACCTACTATGTCTGCTAAACTCCACCCAATTGCTTTCTTGTGCCTCCTTAGCACACTAAGTAATTGCTCTTCCTGTTGAGAAGTGAGGTCTCGTGCAATGATAACTGGAAGCTTCTGCTTGTCTTCAAGGTAAGCATATTTAAGGTGTGGAGGAAGAGGTTTCAGCTCTGACTTCTGTTCATGGTCAGGCTCTGAATTATCTGGAGCTGGTGGCAGTGGTAGAGTACTTTCTTTGTCCTCTGGGAATGTCCCCACACTTGGACCTTGTCCTATGTACTTCTCTTCAAACTCCTCTAGGTGAACTTCAGCTACGGTTTCATCTATGATGTCACACTGGAGGATAGAGTGATCTTCTGGAGGGTATTTCATAACTCCATTCAGATTGAAGCTTACTACTTGTCCGTCTATTTCAAAAGAGTATGTTCCTGAGAAAGCATCTAATTTGAACTTCGAGGTCTTCAAGAAAGGTCTTCCGAGTAGGATTGATGATGGCTTCTTTGAGTCATGTTGGGGCATCTCCAGGATGTAAAAATCAATGGGGAAAGTTAGACCTTTAATGCCCACTAATACATCTTCAGCAACTCCAGCCACTGTAATAATACTTTTATCTGCTAACACAAAATGAGCTGCCGACCTTTTTAAGGGAGGGAGCCTCAAAGCATCATATACAGATAAGGGCATTATACTAACACATGCTCCTAAATCACACATGCAGTCAGAAAATATCACACCTCCAATGGTACAGTTAACCATGCATGGACTTGGGTCACTACATTTTTCAGGTATATTTCCCATTAAAGTAGATATAGAACTTCTTAAAGA
>NC_029772.3:82024128-82061465 GCF_000817695.3 Arachis duranensis
TTACCTCAACCTTTTTGAATATTTCTACCATTTTGGGATCAGGTTCCAACTGCTTCTTGGGCTTCTTTGCGAGTTGTGGAAATGGAATAAGAATGGCGTTTTCTGCAGTGTCTGCGCCCTTTGGTGCTTCTTCCTGTGACTTAGTGTCTTCTTCCTCAGCCATGTCCTGTATATCAGTTTCTTCCTCAACATCTTCTGATTCCACTACCTCTTCAGCTGAGGCGTGTTCTGGTGGGTTTGACTCTTCTTGATTCATCTCTTGCAATTTGGTTCCGGACCTTAGGGTGATGGCATTAATACCACCCTTTGGATTGGGTAATAGTTGAGAAGGGAGTCCACTAGAGCTTGAGGACTGGTTGTTGGAGTTGGTCATTGATCCAATCTGTGAGACAAGGACTTGCAAAGTAGAAGTCAGACCATTCAGAGTAGCAGTAAAGTTGTTTTTCATGGCCTGTTGTCTCCGATCAATGGATTGTAGTAACTCATCGTTAGGAGATGAAGATGGATAAGTGATCTGAGAGGGCTGCTGAGATGCTTGAGACTGTCTTAGATAAGGTGCTCTATAGGCTTGATTCTGATTCTGCTGCCTGAAGTTGTTATTGTTATTCCACCTCTGCTTTCCATTGTTATCTCTGCCTCCTCTGTTGTGATTGTCCCTCCAACCCTGGTTAGAATTATCTCTCCAACCTTGGTTAGAGTTATCCTGCCATCCTTGGTTATAGTTGCCACATTGATTGTACCTTTGATTGGGGCAGTCATAGAAGTTATGAGTGGCTGCTACAATATGGTCTTCTGGTTGGAGTTGCGGACACTCATCAGTATAATGACTGTAATCTGCACAGATTTTGCATAATCTTTGTGGAACCAACTGCTGGCTGTGCTGTGGTGGAGAAGGCTGAACTTGCTGAGGCTGTCGTTGATTCAGTTGCATCTGCTTCAATAGGTTAGTCATTTCACATAAGCTCTGAGCTATAGTAGCAGTCTCTTTGCTAGTGGATACCTCTGCAACAGCTCTTGACCGACTTTGTTTCTGCCTGTGATTTCTAGTAGATTCAGCTAAGTTGCTGATCAATTGCCATGCTTTTTCCGTAGTCTTGTACTTTTTCATAGACCCATTGCTAGCACCTTCCAATGTGTCCTATCTTGAGATCTCATGCCCTGTGTAAAGTAGCCGAGCAACACTATATTGTCAATCATATGGTGGCGACATGCCTATCGAAGATTATTGAAGCATTCCAAGTATTCATAAAGAGTTTCAGATTCATCCTGAACGATCATGGACATGTCTTTCCTTAGTTTATCAACAACCTCAGCTGGGAAGAATTTCTCCAAAAATTCTCTTCTAAGCGTATCCCAGTTGAAAACAGTTGTTTCGGGTTGAGTGTAGTACCACTCTCTTGCCTTTCCCTCAAGAGAGAATGGGAAGGCTTTTAACAAAATGGAGATTTCATCAGTGCCATCACGCTTAACAGTAGAACAAAGCGGTCTGAAAGTCCCTAAGGTGCTTGATAGGCTCTTGAGCAGGTAAGCCATGAAACTTGGGCATCAAGTTGAGTAGCGAAGACTTTATTTCAAAATCCACAGCCACTGCTGGATGGTGTGCCTGGAATGGTTGTAGTGTAAAATTAGGGGCACCTTCCTCCTAGATAGTGACTCTCCTTGGCGCTGCCATGTCGCCTGCACGTAAATCAACTGGATCAGTAGAGAAGGAGCTTGTTTCTCCCTTAAATGACGTTTCAGGTTTGTCCTCAGAGAGGACTTGCCGACGCCGAGCTTACCTTATATGTGAAAGAGTTCTTTCAATCTCAGGATCAAATACTGGCAAGCTTGGATCAGGAAGTGAACACGTCATTTAACGAAAGAAACGTACAGCTCATAGTGACAAAATAAAAAGAAAAAAATTGCAATAAAATAAATACCAATCAATAAATTAGCACACTGTTGCAACTCCCCAGCAACGGCGCCAAAAATTGACGTGGCAGAAACTGGCAAGTTAAGAAATTATTAATAGAAATACATTACAAGTACAGTCCTTAACCAGCCGAAAATCCGCTTATCAATTTAAAAAGGGTTGTCACAAAGATTAAAATTAAAATATTGGGAGTATGAATCACAGGTCGTCTCCCAACGAGTTGTAGGTTGTTGAAGTACTCTCAAGAGTAATTGATAATTGAAGATTTCTCTGTTTAGTTACCCCTTACTAGGTAAGGGAGAGTCAAACACGTTGGAATGTTGTTTCTGTTCACAAGTCCCAATCCGCTCATTGAAAAGGATTAGTGTCTGTGAATAGAGGACATTCCAATAATGAACCCAATTATAATTATCCTTTCAAGCATCCCAACTCAAGGGTTCCTTTCAATCAACTCCCCATCAAGTTAGGGAACTACTCGCTCATTGTGAATGTAGAACTCATAACATATAAAAAGGAATTAAAGGAAGACATGATAAATAAAAGATGAAAAAGGATTAAATAAAAATATTATTCTATATTAATAACTTGTGAAAACAATCCAATGTCAACTCTAGAGAGAATAATGATATGGAAGAATAAACAAAAAGTAAATAGCAAAGTATAATGACTAGTACCGGAGGTGGCCTCTTCTCAAAAGCTAAAAAGCAAAATCTTCCAAAAATCCTAATTATGAATGTCAAGTGATAAAAACCTAGGAGAGGAGCCAATTCAGATCTAAAACTAAAAATTATGTGGAATGAATTGTTCTCCTCTGTTTCTGCATGTTCCCTGGCTCTAGTCTGTGTTTCTGGGCCGAAAACTGGGTTGAAATCCGGCCCAGAAACTCTGCCAGCGACTTCTGAAATTCTGCAGATCGCGCACGCCACGCGGTCGCGTCATTCATGCGGATGCGTCATTCGGCGTTTTGCTTTCCCACGCGAGCGCGTCGTCCATGCCTCCGCGTCACTTATGTTTTTTCAATCCGCGCGGTCGCGTGAGCCATGTGGCCGCGTCACTGCGATTTCCTCTCTTTCGCGCGGTCGCGTGAGCCATACGGCCGCGACACTTCTCGCTGGTCATCTCCTTAATTTCTTGTATTCCTTTCATTTTTGCAAACTTCCTTTCCAATCTCCAATTCATTCATGCCCTATAAAGCCTGAAACACTTAACACACAGATCATGGCATCGAATAGGATAAAGGAGAATTAAAATACCTAATTAAAAGTCTCTAGGAAGTAAGTTTTCAATCATATAATTTTAGGAAGAAAATATAAATGCATGTTAATTATATGAATAAGTGGATAAAGATCATGATAAAACCACACAATTAAACACATTATAAACCATAAAATAGTGATTTATCAAAAATTCTTTTTTACCTTGACCCAGACAACGTGGTTGCGCTTGGGTTGACTGGGATTCTGACATGGGTGAGTGTTCAAGTTCTCTGGCAGCTATTGTTCATCTTCTTCGCCATTCTTGTCGGTGCAATCAAGTACTCTTTCATTGCTGCTCTTCTTCTCTTCATTCTCATCACTCTTCTTTAAATTTGCCTGCTTTAATTTGTTCTTTGATCCTATCATGTTCATATGCTACAGAGAATTGATTAATTAATTAATTGTGTATAGTTAATATTGAACTTGTTGTTAATGAAGAGTAGATTAATTGATCATTTCTACCATTGATATTGTACTAGGTAAGGTAGAGTAAGGTAAATTTTGTCTTTTAATTCTGTAATTATTATTTTTATTTTTGTTCCTTTCTTAACGAAACGATCATGTTAAAATTTGTTGCAATGCTAAGGACGATTTTTTTTTCAGATATGCATGTTAGGGCATTGTGTGCATTATTTTTATTATGTAGGCATTATGTGCATTTCCAAAGATATGTTCTTGCTGTTATAGGAGTCAGTGGTGCACTTTATGCTATTGGTAGATATTAATTTTGCTGTTGCTGCTGTAGAACCCAATGCACTTTATTATTCATTTTTCCTCATAATAATACTAATATACTTCAACTTAACTTATTTATTATATAGAACTAATGTTTTACTCACATTGTTGATAACTAAATCATAATTTATTATATGGATATATAGCTAAATCAAGAATAATTTAGTAGAAATTTTAAGAAGTCACATAAAAAATATTTGTACCTTAGGACTATGATCATCATAATTGATAACAAGTCTTGTTATAGCATAGTACCAAAAGACAATTTGAGTCCAACTGGATCTATTGGGATTTGATTTCTTTCTCTGCTAACATACCACTTTGCTGCTCCTTCCTAACAAAACCTTTATCATGCTCTAGTTTTGGTGATTTTCTCTATTACTGTTTTTATGTTCTTGCTTGATTTTGATGCATGTATGATTGATTTGATTTTTGTTAATTTGATGTGGCAGAATGGGGATCTCAGCCATGTTTTAAGGATCTTTGACGAGGAGGCACAAGCTATACAATCAGTTCGAAACTCAAGGCTCGAGCTGCAGAATTCTACTGCACTTAAAAAAACCATCCTTTCATCAATAAATGGGCAAAGGAAACGCTTGAAAATATTTCCATTCTTCCCTTGCCTTCCTTTCATACATTTAATACGATGATGATATACCAGATCCATGGCCAGAAAGATATGAAAGATAGGATCAATAAACACTTATCAAAATTTTTGTTTATGTTTAGCTATAATCCCCCTTTTTTTATTATCTGTTATGAATGATAGATTATATGTATTAGTATATTTTTTGCACTTTCACGTAAACAACTAGTTTTTGAAAGATGTTTAATGAAACGACATAACAAGTTTGAAACAGACTTCTCATTTACTTTTTTGTATAGTTATATATAGTTGTCAAAATTGTTGTTTACATAGCACTTCTTGAAGAAATGGTTCATTTTCTTGCAGATTTCATTCGTGACTAATAAGTTAGTTTTGAACAAGTGTAACCTCTGTCTCTTCTTTGGTGAAAAGCTAAATTTAAAATGTTGCTTTAGATTTCGTTTCTAGCAATGTTAACACTAAATAATTACTGCAGAGTGCTCATCGGATAGCATTGGATATGTTGAACACAGCGAGGATGCCAAATTTTGTTGAGGCTAATTGAGAGATGTGCTGAACATAGTGGGGATGATATGAAGAAAATATTTTCCATATATATATAATTTAGTAATCTAAATGTAATATTTTGATGTGTTATGTATTTTTTGTAAACAGACTTTACCCCGTATTACATATAACGAATAAAAACATATCTAACTTATAATATAAATTTTATGATCAAGATTTTTTGAATTTCTCATTTTTAGACTTATTTTGTGATTATCATAAATTTGGGATGCGATTATGCTTTAAAAAAATAAATCTCATAAAAAAGAGTAGGCTATGGTCACGATTTTAAGGAGCGATGATCATAGAGGCTATGGTCACGGCAAAAATCGTGACCATAGATAAGGGCATAAGGCTATGGTCACGGTTTAAGAAGGGGTGACCATAAATCTATGGTTACGGTGAAAACCGTGACCATAGATAAGGCTATAGTCACGGTTTTAAGGAGGAGTGACCATAGAGGCTATGGTCACGGCGAAAACCGTAATCATAGATAAGGCTATGGTCACGGTTTAAGGAGGGAGTGACCATAGAGCTATGGTCATGGCAAAAATCGTACCATAGATAAGACTATGGTCACGGTCTTAAGGAGGGGTGACCATAGAGACTAACCGTGACCATAGATAAGGCTATGGTCACGGTTTTTACGTGTGACCATAGATTAACCTATGGTCACGGTAAAAAAACGTGACCTAAAGTGTCAAAACTTGAAAATTGGAATCGTGACCATGGAAACCGTGACTATAGATAAAAAAAACCGTGACCATAGACCTATGGCCACGAGAGAATAGGCCATGATAAAAAAACCGTGACCATAGGTCCAAAACCATGACCATAGATCTATGGTCACCCTTTTTACTAGTTATAGTCACGGTAAAAGCCTTTTCTTTTGTAGTGTAGGCGAGTTCCTTCCACCATCGTTGGCCTCTCAATAAAAGCACCAATTAGTACTCCACTTGGTACTCCTTGGCAATGTAACCAAAGAAATAGTTCCAGAATCAACAATTAACACAAAGAATCACACTAGTAAACAATAACATCAAATAAGAAGAATTAACAGAAGCGACAGTAAAGATAAGACAATGATTCTCTTTTCGAGTAAGGGAGACTCCTCAATATATGATATTTTTTACATGCCTTTTGTGACTTCATTCCATGCTATATATGACTCTCTCTACTAGGTGGTTATATAACTAACTATTGCTATTGTCTCAAGCATTATTTCCCTGCTACGCTCCTTCACGCTCGTAGTCCTTCTTCCAATGTGGCTGCCTCATTTCCCTTTCGTTCTTCTATTGGAGACCTGAATTACTTAACCCAAACATCTCTTCATCATCTATAGTCTCCTCCATTGAGCCAGAGTTGGTACTTGGACTCGTATCAATGACATATTAATTCTAAGCAACCATAATGTGCTCATCATGTCCCAGTTCCCACCACAATGTGCTCATCATTTAGTAGAAGTGTTATAGGATCGAGTGGGATTGAGTTTAAACGAAAAATATACTCGAGCCAATTAAAATGTATGTATTTGATTAGGTTTGAATTAGGCTTAATATTTTTTTAACTTAAATTCAAACTGATCCGACTTGACAAAATTGGGTTCCATAATAATAGGCAGTGCCAACCACAAGAGCCACCGTAGCGCCTTGGACCACCACACGAGCCCTCATTAGTTTCTGCCCTAAATGAGAGTTACCTCGTCTAAAACTAATCAATCTAGCCGTTAGCACACCAGTGGTAATAAAAGCACCTAAAATTAACAAACTAGAGTTGATCAAATTTGAAGGACAGCAACAGAAGTTCAATGGTAAGACACAAGAAGCACAAAGAACCTTCTCCAAATTCCAATCAGCAACAATGAAGGAAAAACACACACATTAGGATCAAGCAATTAGAATCACTATGTTAACTAAATTTGATCTTCCAAAATTGACAATTCCTACTCCATTGCATGTATAAAAAACCAATCTGATTATGAATTATGAAATCCTTTTTTTCTTCTTTCTTTTATAAATGTAGATATAGACACCTATGCTTTTATATTTGCATAATCATTAAAAAGTTAAAGTTAAAGCCCCTATTGTCCATCTCAATTTCAATCTTGACAAAAAGGCACAAGTTTCTTTACCCTTCGGAGTGAAAACCCTAATGTCCAACTTTTACTATTATCATCTAAATCCATTTGTCCCTGATGGTCAGCAACGGCAACTAAGTAACTTGATTAGTTTTAATCAAACTCAAAGTTGGTAAATTCAGGTTTCATGCATAATACTCAAATAAACTTGCACTAATGCCTCATACTTTTAAAAGAAATTGCCATACAATAATTCTTAGTGGGGGTAAAATCTTAGTTTCTCAATTATGGCATCCTGGAGAGTGACGCATGATAATCCTATACATCTTGAAACAAAAATATTCATCAGGAATATCTCCAAATACTAGAACCTTCTACTAATTAGACATTTTTCATAGTCAATATCTTAATTCATTGAAACGGCAAATGAAAAAAACCCCTTGAATTTACTTTCCAAAGTATCTAGGTGATTAGGTCGATCCTAATTCATATCCAACACAGTTCATAGCAATTCTTTATCCCCAAATACATCAAATAACTCTTTCACACCAATGCATTTAACGAATAAAGGATCAAATACATAAATAAATTAGAAGAAGGATCGGACGCACGAAAAATGTGAAGAATAAAGTTGAACGCGTGAAACCTAACCTAGATTATATACAATGCAAAATACGAAATTAAAAAAAAAATACTTACCAACGGGGACTAAAGAGTTTCTGACATGCTTCTTGTCTGGAAAGAATTCTCCGGCACCGGATTTCGAGACGGCCATATTCAATGCTGAAATTGGATCAAATAATCGTAAGAGATTAAACCCTAATTGATCGAACAACCTACAAAATTGGAACCCAAGGCCAAAGGAATTTCTTTTTCAGCCACGAAGACGAAGTGCATTTAAAATCAAAATGTCAAAAACATTCATACCTGTTGAACTATTTTCTTTTGTTGAATAATTTTAGTCCACTGCCCTGTGCTGGGTGAAAATGTAATATAGGCTTATTGAAACAAAAACAAGGGGAGAAGTTAGTGTTGACTATTGACTAATAGCCTTGACTGTGTTGTGTTGATGATATTTGCCTATTTGAGCAAGCCAGACATTTCAAAGTTTAATAACCTGTATGGGATCAAATTATAAATCAAATTATAAGACAATATTGTATTGTAAATACTAATGTTGATTTTAATTCTTTTATTATTACACTTGCATTATTATTATCATGGTAATTAGCCGAAATTAATTCATCTATTATTTGTATTTGAAATAATATCATATATCATTTTGGCTACATTTATAAACCATGAATATATATATATAAAGTTTTTATTTATATATTTTTCAATTATGCTAAATATACAACAAAAATTAACTACCAAATTCATTATTCTTATAGAGTATATATTAAATACGAAATTAAATTAAAAAGGTATAGAACAGCACATGCCAATATACATATAATTTTTATTATGCACATAATATTTTTTATATTTTTTGGTAGCATGGTCAAGTATTCAAAACTTTTCACAACAGAATAATTAAATATTTAACGACATAATAATTAAACATGCTTATAACATAATATCAAAATTTATATTAATACAAAATATCAGCCACTAATATTATTTATATTTTTATTTTGATTGTAAATGTGAATTAATGATATTTCTTATGAAATTTAATTATATTGTTTAAAAAGTTGGATTTTACATGTAAATTTTAAGTCAATGGATAATGGATTAACGTATACTATTAAACAAAAATAAGTCACCACGTTTCTGAAAGTGTAGATGAAATACATTTACATATGAGATGCATATATACAATAATTAAGTATTGAGATTTTTTTTCCATAATTTTTTTTAATAAAATCTTGTTATTTATCTCTTTTGAAATTATAATTTTTTGTATTTGTTTTAGAAAATGGGGTGGCGTTAGTTAAGTACTTTTCATAATTTCTTAAAAGTAATTTATTGTTTCATTTATTAACAAGAAGACAAGAAATTATATCAAAATATTTTTTAAATTTTTTTCTTGCTATTACTAGAAGTACATTCGAGACATGAAAGGTCGAAAAAGTTTTTTTTTTAACATATCATATCAGTTTTTTTCTCACATAATTTCATTCGTGAGGTGATTCGAAACATTGCTGAATTATATTCATTTATAGATTTAAAATCCTGTAGACGCAAATGCGTCTATTCGTATCAAGTTTAAGGAAGTATCACTGTATTTTGATAGTTATATCTTTTTTCAAGGTTCTTTCAAAGATTTGCATGATTTTTTGTGAGATACTCATTTTTCAATCCTTCGACAAGATGACGATGAAAGAAGATCATGACTTTAACTTTATCATTCTGGGATGTTTTATTATCAGCTTTAATGGTATCTCCAAAATTCATTGAATCAATATAGATTTCGGCATCTAATATCCATAATAAATAGTTGTCTCTAGATATATTAAGAGCATTAAATTCAAAATGAGAGAGTTTTGACATAATGTAAACTTATTACCTGTACCTTCTTAAATTTTGATTAAATCCTCGTGCTAATAATGTGTTGTAAAATAAATAAATAAAAAAATAAATAGAGAATAGAAAAGTATAAATAGCAAACTTTAGTATTAATATTCTCTAAAATTATTATCTCAATATAACTAAGATAATTCATATGTTTCTTAATAATTCACTCTTTTATATATTGTAGCTAGGGGTGGAAAAAGGCCAGGCGGCCTGCCAGGGGCCTGCAGCCTGGCCTGTGTTTGGCCTGGCCTGGTCTGTCCTGTTATAAAATAGGTGTAGGCCCAAGCTCTTTTAAAAGCCTTAATACATTAATAGGCCAGGCCCAGGTTTACTAATTAGCCTTATAGGCCTGTCAGGTAAATATATGACATATTATATATAATAATTTTTATTAAAAAATAAATTTTTTAAATAATATTTTTATTTTTGTAAAAAAAATTATCAGGCTTTTTAACAGGCTTCAGGCCAGGCTAGGTTGAATAACAAGGCAGGCCTAATATTTTATAAAGAGTCTATAACAGGCTGCAGGCCAAGCTCAGACCAATCAACTGTATGACAGGCCAAGCCTGTTAAGAGCAAAGCTTGGTCTGACCTGACCTGTTTCCACCCCTAATTGTAGCGTACATATATATAGAGAGAAGTGTTTTATGCTAATCTTGTGTATTCTGTCTCAGACCACACTCTCTCTATTTATATACATACAAAGTTCACTTTTTTAAATTTCATTAAGTTAATTCATCTTGAGAATTTGAGCCTTCTATTATTAAAATAGTGAGCCGCCCATATTAGGAAGAAAGTCACATACCATTAAATAGACATCCATATTACAACAACATGAATGTTTTTCATTTAATTTGTATTTTTGTTAGTTACCGCAGTATTATAATTATAGTAAATGCATGAATTAAGTTAAATACTTACATAATTTGAATGATATTTTAAAATTTATATTAGATTAAAATTATGTTTTAGTGTGTTTATTTGTATTTTAATTATTATTTTATTATAAAATAGTTATTTCGATTAAATTAAGATTAAACCGGTTGAATGAATAAATTGATTCAATTTTTAGAATTTTAGTATACATTAAAATTAGTTATCAAATTAACTATTAATATAAAATATGTTAGAATATAAAATATATACTAAAAATAGGTTAAATAATAGACATATGAAAATTAATTTTAATGTACAAATAGTATTTTTATTCATTCTAATAAGCTTAGTTAAAAATCCACTTTTAATATATTGAAAAATTCTAGATATGCAATTTGAATTTTTGTCTTTTTATTTTCAATCCAAAGTTAAGAATTAATGTAAATATATGTTTTCAAACATACTGTAAGTCTCTGTTTACTAGTTTGGTTAAAAAAATTGGGATAAATGTTAACTAGATGTCACCTTATCTTTAATTTAATTATATCTTATAAAATGAAATTAATTATAGTTATTAAATTTTATAATTGAAATATTTGTCGTCAATCTATATCTAATACTAAGGATTTTTTACTTAAATAAATTGTATGGGAGTCAAAATTACCTGATTCCCCTGAAACGGATTCTGCAACGTGATTACTCTCTTGCTATTATTATATAAATCGTCCTAAGATGCAGAGGATTATATAAAACGTGAATCATCTCAGCCTAGGACGATTAATGTATGAACTTGTAAGGCAAATTAAGCGTAAATCCTGTCAGGGTCTCTAGGGTTAGAAGGAGACTATAAATCATCACAGGGTAGTAGGTTTCACGTGTACATGGGCTAAACCTCATTGGGCTGCCACGATTTATGCCTTATTGAGACCCTCTTCAGCCTGACGCGATTTATGTGTTGGTTCGTAACACTAACTGGGCTGGGACACTTTATGCCCAAGTTAGTAACCCTAAGGAGGTAAGGACGATTTACACAGGTAGAAACTCTATAAATGAAGGAGTTTCAAACAGATGAAACACACAGGACATTTGTTAAGGGTGTGAGAGATGGCGGAGAGTATTTTCTTGTTAGTACATCACCGGAGAAAAATTGATGAAAACACAAGTGAGGGTGTAACTTTTTCTAGCAAAAAGCAGATAGGTGTGTTTATAACTCCGTCAACGACGTTGATGGATTTGCACAGTAGTATATTAGAGAAGGCTGGAAAGTGTAGTAAAAAACGTGTGAAGCAATTATTTTTTCGTATTCCGATATCATTGAAGCAATGTTATGTTAAGTTTGGGAAGTACGCGATGTTGGGTGATGACGACATGCGAGTTATATTTCACAGTCAAGCAAGATTTCCCGACTTAGGCACGCTGGAGTTGTTTGCTAGAATGGTTGACGTGGAGGGCAGCAACAGGGGATCTGCTCCGAATCTGCCCAATGGCGTCATAGAAGGGACTTTCACCGCCGTTCCAACAGGGCAACCGGCGACTCCACTTGTTTTGTCCCCGTCTTTTGCTGCTGATTTGCCTATCCCGGGTGATGACTTGGGTGATGGGCATAGCTTCTTCCAGCTTGCAGTTGCGATCGGATCTGCACTTGTAGTGGATGGTGCACCACATTCATGGAGGTAAGAGAGAGAGATCTGTTTGCGGCAACTATAGGTGATGATGGATCAGATTTGGAGCCACCAATTATTGGTGACAAGAGTGACGGCGAAGAGGACACCGCAGTTGTCGGGGGAGCTCAAACCCATGGTAGCAGTGGTACACAGCAGTACCTTCGACACTTCACCACGTTGGACCTTGAAGCAATGAACCAGGCCGCAAATGTAGACCAGCATCACCCTGTGATTCACAGAGAAAGGCCTAGCGTGATTGGCACGGACGAGTTTGAGGTCGGGCAACGGTTTGAAACAAAAGAGGAAGTTGTACTGACAATCAAGAGTTATAATATTCGGCGTGGTGTAGAGTATAAAGTGTTTGAGTCCGACCAGTTGAAGTATCATGGGAAGTGTGTCCAGTTCGGGAATGGTTGTAACTGGCTGATCCGTGTCACTATGAGGCAGAGGAAAGGCTACTGGGAAGTCAGAAAGTGCAATGGACCACACACGTGTCAATTAACGGAGATTTCGATGGATCACAGGCAGCTCGATTACCATGTCATATGTGCCTCGATTATATCATTGGTGATGGCTAATGTATCGATCTCGGTTAAGGTGTTACAGAATGCGGTGTCTTCGAAGTTTGGGTTCAAGCCCAGCTATAGGAAGGTTTGGATGGGCAAGCAGAAGGCAATTGCTCAGATATATGGAGATTGGGAGGAGTCTTACAACCACATACTGATGCGTGAGCATCTTTCCTATCTTTTCTTGGTGAATTTGCATCTAATTTATTGAGTTTAATAAATAATTAATTATCATTTAGCCAATATGGATGCTATTTTGAGTCTTTTGCAATTTTGTTTATTTTAGGTAACATTTGGCTGGATTTGGTGGAGTTTCTGTAGCATAAGAATCAAAGGAGATGGCAGCGAGGAGCGACGCGTACGTGTGACTCACGCCTGCGCGTGATTTAGAGCTTTCCATGGCGATGCGTGCACGTGACTGATGCGTATGCGTGATTTGAAGAATTGCACAGCGACGCGTGCGCGTGACCGACGCGTCCGCGTGACTTGCGAAAAAGACCATCGACGTGTACGCGTGACTGACGTGTACGCGTGACATGCGCCACTTGCAGAAAACGTAGAAAAACGCAGGGGACGATTTCTGGGCTGTTTTGACCCAGTTTTTAGCCCAGAAAACACAAATTAGAAGCTGCAGAATGGACAAAACATGTGGTCCCCACCCATCAACTGAAGACCTGCTGATTATTCTGATTTAAATTCAAATCTTATTTTTAGGAAAAGATATTATTTTTAATTTTAGATAATTAGATTTTAAATTTATTAGGATTAGTTATAAAAAGGGATTCCATTAGTTTACTTGAAGGAGGCCATCAAATTGGAACTCTGTATATTTTATGAGAATCCTATTTTTCTCTGAACCATGAGTAACTAATCCTCCATTGTTAAGGTTAAGAGTTCTGTCTATTTGTATGGATTGATTTTATTACTTTTTCTACTTTAATTCATGTATGGATTTATAATTTAAGAATTGTTTTCACTCTTTATCTTATGAATTTGGGTGGAACGGAAGTATGACCCTCTTTCTATTTGAGTTCTTGTAAAATTTGGAAAAGCTCTTTACTTGAACAATAGCTTGAAAACATATTCTTCTAAATTTTAATTATCTGGATTTAATGGGATACGTGACATATAATCATTTTATTTTTGGGTAATTAGAGTTTTTGTGGCATATAAACTGGAATTTGATCATGCAGCTTCTAATTGGAATTAATTGACCAATGAATTGGCAGTTAATGAATTTTAGAGGAGACTAGAAAGGTCTAAGGAATTAGGGTCTAGTCACATATAGTTTGCCATAAATTAAATCCTACATGATTAAAATAGTTAGTAAGAAAAGTTAATCCGGAAAAATAGATAACTCTGAAACCTTAACTGTTTTCTCCCATATTTTATTCCCAACTAAATTACTTGCGTGCCTGCCTTCTGATGTTTTCAACTTAAACCTCTTGAACATCTCAAAACCCTTTTCTGCTTGCCTAACTAAGCCAATCACTCAATTATTGTTGCTTGATCCATCAATCCTCGTGGGATCGACCCTCACTCACCTGAGGTATTACTTGGTACGACCCGGTGCACTTGCTGGTTAGTCTGTGGTTGTAAATCACCGCACCACATACCACGGTGGATCATCGGGGTTCAGTTGTATATGCCGGGTACTATTGCGCTTTTGCGCACTTCGCCAGTGAGGATAGGTAATACCATAGATGCGCCAACGGTTTTCTTTCATCAACTATTTTGGACATTTTCTCCATGCATTGAGGCATTTAAGTATTGCAAGTCACTGATATCCATCGACGGGACTTATTTGTATGAAAAGTATGGCGGCACTCTTCTAATGGATATTGCCCAAGATGGAAACTCGAACATTCTCCCAGTGGCTTTCGTGTTAGTCGAACGCGAAAACACGGATTCGTGGAAGTTTTTCCTCAGTCACCTCCGCCAGCATGTCACCCCTCAACCCGGCATTTTAGTCATATCTGATTGGCACAATGCCATCAAGGCTGCCTTGCTTGAGGAAGACGGTGGATGGCTCCCACCCACGACATACCGGGCATTTTGTGTGTGACACATCGCGGCTAACTTTGCCCTATCATACAAGTCTAAGAAAGCCCAGAGGATTCTTGTGAATGCCGCATATGCAAAGACTGAGGAGGATCACCAGTATTACATGGACATTTTGCAGAAGGAAGACCCTGCAATGGTTGAATGGTGCGACAGGATTGGGTTAGAGTTGTGGACCCAACATCGGGATGGTGGTCGTCGATATGGTCATATGACGACTAACATCTCTGAGTGTATCAACGCCGTGTTTAAGGGTACACGCAACCTCCCTGTCGGGGCAAAGCAAGAATTTTGTCAAACCCTTGTGAAGGCGATCGAGAGGAATCTACAAGCTTCTAGAAATATGCGGGTAGATTTGTATGACAGGGGAAACTCTGAGTTTGTCGTTGAGGAACTTGCGCCGACTACGGGCAGGATTGCAATGAGTGTGTGTCGGGTGTCTCTATCCGCCCGCACATGCGACTTAGGTACTTTCAAGCCCTCTATTACCCATGTCGTCATGTGCTTGTAGCATGCTCATTTTGTAGACTGGACTGGAGGACTTACGTTGATGAAGTCTACCGCATGAAGACCGTGTTCAATGTTTACAAGATGGGTTTCTCTCCGCCTATCCAGGATGATCTTTTACCCGTATACGAGGGACCTCGTGTCATCCCCGATCCTACCATTAGAACCATCACTCTATCATGAGAGAATTCCATAATCTATTAAGAACCCTAATTTTTAACGTCTTATACTAAACCAAAAACTAACTAAATCACTAAACATGGTATCGGGCAACGTCTTAATAAAAAAATATTCTAAGATGCATATTCAGCCAATACAATATCATCCAACATACTTTAACATCCAACATATTAATGTACTAAACATACCCATGGCATCGACTCAACAACATTACAAAATTCAAAAACTTACCTTTTGATCAATAAATCCAGCAACATGTGCTATGCTGTTCAGGCGGTACATATCTCCTTGGTTCACGGCCATTATCACCGCTGGACGGATTACTTCCTCTACCAGCCGGCCACCGGCGGCCCACTCCCACCACCACCTGCGCCACTTAGACGCCTCTGCCTACTACCAGTTGCACCTCTGCCACGGGCTGGTCCCCACACCCGAAACACTTCTCCCCCCAAACTTCCTCTCTGGTCAAAATAGTGGCTCCCAAACCTCCTCTCACCTTTACGCCGCAGCAGCTTCACCCTGCACTACAAAGATGAATCGTCCTTACCTCCTTATGGTTACTAACTTGGGCATGCCCAGTTAGTGTTACGAACCAACACATAAATTGCGCCAGGCTAAAGAGGGTCTCAATAAGGCATAAATCGTGGCAACCCAATGAGGTTTAGTCTATGAACATGTGAAACCTACCACCCTGGGACGATTTATAGTCTCCTTTTAACCCTAGAGACCATGGCACAATTTACGCTTAATTTGCCTTACAAGTTCATGCATTAATTGTCCTAGGCTGAGATGATTCACATTTTATATAACCCTCTACACCCTAGAACGATTTATATAATAATACCAAGAGGGTAATCACGTTTTAGAATCCGTTTCAGGGGAATCGGGTAATTTTGACTCCCATACAATTTATTTAAGTAAAAAACCCTAATACTAAACTATTAATAGAAGGTTGTCAGGTAGTGAAAATTCAACGTGTCTTGAAGGATAGAGTTTTAGAGTTAGATGTATTATGTTGTTCTCTTTGCTCTTTCCCTCATTCTCTCATTTACTTTTATTTCATTTTTTACTTCAACATTTATTTTCTTCATCTAACAAATATTGAGAAGGTGAAATTTAAAATTTGAATCACAGCAATAAGGGTACATTTTTCTCCTCTTCTTCAGTTGCCCTCTCAATTCTCTGATTCTATTTTTCTCAAATTTTTTCGATCATATACTGACTTGAAGGAGGAGATTATAGGGTATATTTTTTTTTTTGCATCAAGATGGTTAGTGTCAGTACATGATGGCTCCAACTTTCAGGGGAGTCGTCGCGGTGGAAGGGACAACAGGGGTGGTGGATAAGATGGCGGCAGCAGCAGCTATGGTAATTGAGGAGTTTAAGGCAGCGATGGTCCTAGTGGGCGGTGCTTATGGTCGACATGTTGGTAATGGACAAAGTGGATGGTTCGATGTTAGTCGTGCATGCCAGAACTCTGGGGATTTCTGAGCATTTTGCAATCGACTGACCAACAAGTTCTATGAGATAAGTATTATTGATGGCAGATGTAACACCCTACCATACAGAGTCTTATGCTTAAGTCATAATTTAGAGATGGCAAGGTATTACGACCTCTAAAAATAAAATTTAGTATGCATAGTAGTGAAAAAATGATTATAACTAGGAGCCTTTGAAGAAAAAGGGGTAAAACAATATCATATCTCGAAAGCGCGACACTCCAATCGATAACATAACGCATAAAGGATAAGCTAACGAGAGATTATATATATGCAAAGGAGTGTCAAAAACAGGAATATCAAAACTCAAAATCTGGTTGCGAAGATAACCAGTCCGAGCATAGAAGTATATATACAAATATATAAAGTAAGAAACCCAAAGGAAACCAAAAGGGACAAAAATACAGAAAATATATTCTCCAAAATCTCCTCTAAGAGGAGTCATCACAGTTTGTATTATTAGTGGAGATAACAAGTATCTGAGTAAAAACATAAAACCAAAATATAGAGTCCCGAGAACCAAGGATTTTCGCTAATCCAGAAGTCTCCAGCATGCTTCAGCGAGAAGCCTCACGTCCTGTATCTGAAAACCACAAAATCCGCATGGGTGAGAATCAGAGGTTCTCAGTATGGTAACAGTGCCCACCTATCTAACATGTAATGTCCTGGGAAAGTTGAAGGCAATCCTAGAACTTCCAACAAATAAATCAAAGCTTATAAACAGACTAAACCATGAATGGCAACTGACTATGGATCTTCAGTCTAACTAAGACTTCCCTTTCCAAATCCTTCAGACCTCCCAACCACCAGCAGGAGTATAATATGGCAAACACAGTTATATCAGGCAAGAGATATACAAATAGAAAATAGATACGATATTTAGACAATTAGCAAGTTATATGCAGTCAATTAGGTAATTCCAAACAATTCACATAATATGCATATGATGTATGCCTGTCCTAATGGCTGATGAGTCTCATCTGTCGGTTATAAAGCCAACCCGACAAGTCCTGGTAGCTAACCATTGGACTGTCCCTCTGTCGTGCATCCCCAACTCGAGTTATACTCAACATAAATCATAATTCATATCCATCACCCTCATTGGTGTATATTCACGGGGGCGAGCTCATCCGAAACTTTCACAGTGTCCAGCCACACTTACGACATAGGGTCAGCAGAGTATCAAGTCTCCACCTGAAGCACGTAGTGGCTAGCCACTGCTTTCACCCAGGGAAACTCATATCTCAGATAGTGGAAGTGCAACATTCACATTTCATTCAATACGCATATATGCAATTATACTCAGCCATAATAAATAATGGTTCCATCGTAACTCAGCAATAACTCAGCCATTCGGGTCATAATTCAATCCAAATCCAGCCAATTTCTTAACAAATACAGTCCATCGGCTCATGGCACATAAAGCACTTCCACCGCTATCCTCCGTATCTCATACAATCATCTTTGATCATCATTGATCATTAGTTATCCCTTTTTTCATTCACAAGTTATCACACTCCCAAGCTCCTTTCTCATTGCTAGGCATATCATAATGATTTAAGACATAAAGGGTGAGATTGGAGGCTTAGAAGTATGAAATTTGGCTTTGAAAACTCAAAAATCAACTTTGGAGAGAAAACAAGGTCACGCGTACACATCGCCCACGCGTACACGTGAAAAAGCCAAAAAGTCCATCGATGCGTATGCATCGCCCACGCACTCGCATGGATGGAAAAACAGCCAAGTGACGCCTACGCGTGGGTGCGTTTGTGCCCCACGCACAAAACTGGCACAATTCTCGCACAACTTTTGGGAATTTGGTTGGCCATTTGGTGCAGCTCACCGACGCGTATGCATCGGCCACGCCTACGCGTGGGTGCGCAATCTACCAAAAATTTTCTAAGTTAAAAACTGCAGAATTCACAGATTCAAACTCCAATCTTCCGACGGACATAACTCTTTCGTTTCAAATCATTTTTCGCCCATTCTTCAAACGACATGAACATCCTAGATCTAATTTCATTTATAAACAAGTTTGGCACAAAACGAAAATCCGGAGTCCAAGTTATGCTCTTCCAAAGTATGCCCAAAAACCACATTTTCATACAAAACCACAAAGTGCCCTTTTCAAAACAAACCAATTTCAACCCTTTTCAAGATTAACAAAAACATACCAATTTCAACCCTTTTTGAAATCAACCCAAAACATACCAAAAATCAACCTCAAGCCTCCTCAACTCATACATTAACATTTTCATCAAAATCACAAAACACCATTCCATCATTTTAATCCATCCCACTCAATTAACTCAACCTCAAACACATTTTTATGTCATATACTCTTTCTCATACCGATTTCCAACAACACCATTACACATAACCAATATCATACTCACCATCCACATGGGTTCACCCACAATTCAACCTCAATCAATCATCAAGCATATATCACAACATGCATATCTCTCATGCATCATACCACCAAGGCATCAATATTCATAATCACATATATGACCACACCATATATCACAACCATTTAACAACATCAACAATTTAATTCCTATCTTAGGGCCTCTAGCCTAAGTTTTCACACCATATTACATTTTAGATACAGAAAACCGAGACCATACCTTAGTCGATTTCTCCTGCTCAACCAGAGCACTTTCAAATTACTTGTCCTCAAGCTCTCAAGGTCTCAACACCTCTAAGAATAGATTTTTACCCACCAAAGCCCTTTTTCAAGCTTTCCAAAATCTCAATCAAGCTCCAATATTCACATACACCTACCTAAGCCACAATTATCATACCCAAACACAACATCTCAATACCCAAACATCATAGAACAACAAATTGCACTAGGGTTGAGAATCTTACCACACCCAAGGTTCAAAGAGACAAGATTAATCTTCTCCTTCAAGAGAGTTGGATCCTATAACATCAAAGAGCCCAAAATCTCAAAACTTTTCACCCAAAAATTTGAAATTAAGGGATGAAAAACCGAGATGAAATCGTGACTTACCTCAAGAATAAAGTAGTGGGTTTTGTATAGCTCTTCGCGGTGAATGCGTGGCGGCAAACAGTGCGGCAATCGGAGCTCTAGATCAAAAGTTATGGTGGTTTGAAGATCAAACAAGGGTAGAACTTTGAGAGAGTGTTCTTCCCTTCCTTTCCACCATTTTCAGCGTGTGTTTATGTTTAGTGAGGAGAGAGAGTACTGAAATGAGGGTTTTAGGTTTAGTTTGATTGGGCCAAAGGCCCAATATGGGTCCGGTTGGTCCGGTTTAGCCCGTTCGGTCCAATCTTGGTCTGATTTCTACAAAATTGATATCGAAATTCTTGTCTCAATCTCCTCTATCATATTAAGCCATAAAAATCATATTTTTGACTTTTTAGAATAAATTCTAATTTATGGGTTAATTAGTCATTAATTAACCAGGTTTTACATTCTACCCACCTAATTGGGAATTTTGCCCACAAAATTCGAATTCAATTACTTGAGAATAAGTGCGGGTAATCAGATCGCATCTCTGATTCAAGTTCCCAAGTGTGCTCCTCAACACCGGCTCGACTCCATGCCACTTTGACTAATGAAATCTCTTTTCCACGCAACCATTTGATACTAGTATCATCAATTCTGATTGGAGGCACCGGAAGCGTCAAATCTTCTTTTAACTGAACCGATTCAGGTTCTAACACATGGCTAGCATCAGGAGTATACTTCCGAAGCTTCGACACATGAAACACGTCGTGCAGGTTCAAATGATGAGGTGGTAGAGCCATCTGATACACCACCAGTCCAACCCTCTCCAGGCTTTGAAATGGACCAATGTACCGAGGATTCAACTTCTTTGCTTTAATTGCCCTACCTACTCCTGTAGTTGGAGTAACTTTAAGGAAAACATGGTCTCCTTCCTCAAATTCCAAGGGCTTCCGCCTCTGATCGGCATAACTCTTCTAACGACTCTGCGCAGTAAACATCGTATCTCAGATTTTCTTGACTTATTCAGTGGTTTCAGCTATCATCTCCGGCCTCAACAAGCCTTTCTCCCTAGCTTCATACCAACATAGCGGAGATTGACATTTCCTCCCATATAGAGCCTCATATGGAGCCATTCCGATGCTCGCATGGTAGCTATTATTGTACGCAAACTCCACTAGCGGCATATATCGATCCCAGCTTGCCGGCTGATCTAGAACACAAGCCCTCAACATATCTTCTAAGGTTTGGATCGTCCTCTCAGATTGACCATCTGTTTGAGGATGGTAAGCTATGCTCAAGCTTAATCGGGTTCCGAAAGCTTTCTGAAATGCACCTCAAAATGTTGAAGTGAAACGACGATATCTATCAGAGATTATAGTAGCAGGTACACCATGAAGTCTCACAATCTCCTTTATGTATAACCGCACTAGCTCCTCAAGGGTGTAAGTCATCCGAATGGGTAAAAAGTGAGCTGACTTCGTCAGTCGGTCCCCAATCACCCAGATAGCATAAAAACCAGCCTTAGTCCTTGGCAATCCCGACACAAAGTCCATCGCAATGCTTTTCCACTTCCATTGTGGAACCTCTAAAGGTTGCCACGTCCCAGAAGGTCTCTGGTGTTTGATCTTTACCTTCTGACAGATTAAACACTTTGAAACATATTCTGCCACATTATTCTTCATACTCGGCCACCAAAACATTGCTTTTAGATCATGGTACATCTTAGTACTTCCCAGGTGGATAGAGAATCCACTTTTGTGTGCTTTCTTTAAGATATCTTGCCGCAAAGTGCCAACATCTAGCACAATGATCATACCCTTGAATCTCCATAACCCATCTTGATCCTCCGACACTCTCTACTGTTTCCCTTGCTCAATAGCTGGTAACACCTTCGATAACGCGTCATCATTTTCATGAGCCTTAAGGAGTTCGGATTTAAAGTCACTTGAGATCTGTAATTGACTCAAACACAGAGTTCCTGACACTTCTTGAACACCAATCTTCAGACTCTTGAATTCCTTGAGTAACTCCTCTTCTCGAAGTATCATCCAAGCAGCATACAACGACTTCTGACTTAACGCATCCGCCACTACATTCGCCTTCCCCGGATGGTAATTCAACTCAAAGTCATAGTCTTTCAATAATTTCATCAACCTCCTCTGTCTCATATTAAGCTCTTTCTGATCAAAGAGATATTTCAAGCTCTTGTGATCAGAAAAGACTTGGAACTTAACCCCATAGAGGTAATGCCTCCACACCTTTAGTGCAAACACAACCGCAGCAAGCTCCAGATCATGCGTAGGATAATTAACTTCATGAGGTCTCAACTGACGTGAGGCATACGCCACCACATTACGATGCTGTATTAGCACGCACCCTAGACCCTTCAGTGAAGCATCACAGTATACCTTAAATGACTCATTTGGCTCAGGTAACACCAACACAAGCACAGTGGTCAACTTTTGCTTCAACGCTTGAAAACTCTCCTCGCACTCAGGAATCTATACAAATGGCGCGTCCTTGTGGGTTAACCTTGTCAATGGCAAAGCTATTTGCAAAAAATATTTGATGAATCTTCAGTAATAGTCAGCTAGGCCCAGAAAACTCCTTATCTCAGTCACTGAGGTTGGTCGCCCCCAGTTCATTACCGCCTCCACTTTAGATGGGTCTACTGTTATCCCTTGCTTACTGACCACATGACCCAGAAACTTCACATCCTTCTTCTAGATTTCACATTTAGATAGTTTCGCATAGAGTTTCTTTTCCTTTAGTATCTGCAACACGGTCCTCATGTGTTCTGAATGCTCTTCTTCAGTTTTGGAGTAAATCAGTATGTCGTCAGACAAGAACGAATTTATCCAAAAATGGACGAAGGACTCTGTTCATATAATCCATAAACACTGCAGGATCATTTATCAATCCAAAAGACATTACAGTGTACTCATAATGACCATAACGAGTCCTGAAAGCGGTCTTAGGAATATCCTCACCCCTCACCCTTATCTGGTGATAACTAGATCGCAAATCGATCTTGGAGAAAACCCAGTTCCTTGTAACCGATCCATGAGATCATCATTTCTCAGCAATGGGTACTTATTCTTTATTGTAACCTTGTTTAGCTGCCTGTAATCCACACAGAGCCACATACTCCCGTCTTTCTTCTTTACCAGTAACACTGGTGCACCCCACGGGGAAACACTTAGTCGGATAAAGTTCTTACCCAACAAATCATCTAACTGAGACTTTAGCTCGGCCATTTCTAGTGATGACATCTTATAAGGAGTACTCGAGATTGGTCCAACCCCAGGCACCAACTCAATAGCAAGCTCAACCTCTCGGTTAGGTGAAATTCATCAATATCGTCAGGAAACACCTCTAGAAACTGACACACAATCGGAATTTGTTCCAATCTTTGATCATCACCTGAAACACCCGCGGTTAACAACAGAATACCCTGACATTCGGTTCCAGAACAATTCACCATCATAGAATTTAAGTAATAACTATTCAATACAACCGGTCCTTCTGTATCTTCTGGCATAAAGTACACCGATTTGGCAGAACATTCGAGCAGGACATGGTTCTCAGATAACCAGTCTAATCCCAAGATAAGATTAAGACCGATCATCGGCAAGCAGATAAAATTATGGACAAAGTCACATTGCTTGACCCTAAATGCAACTTACGGGCATCCTAGCTTAGTTACTATGGCTTCATGGGTGGCATTATAAACCTTTAGGTCATAATCTAAAACTACAATCTTTAAGCCTAACTCACTAGCTTTTTCGAATGCAATGAATGAATGTATTGCTCCTGAATCAAATAAAGTATTTAAAGTTTGACCAACCATTTCACAGTTACCTCGGATAAGTGTCTTGGATCCCTCTGCACTTATAGCTGAGGTGGTGAACACCCGACCAGTCTGCTGTGCCTTCCCGACACCTTGTTTCTGGATCTTCAGACAGTTTGCGGCCTTATGTCCCGCTTTACCACAAGAATAGCACAAGCCCCACCCTTCCTTGCAAGGGGCTCCCAGATGGTGATTTTTGCACCAAGCACAAGCTTGCTCGTTCTGAGGCTGTTTCCCAAATCTCTTTACCTGGGAGTTGTTGTTGTTGGATCTCCTAAAATTGTTTTGACCCTGAGTTTGGTGTGATCCAAAACCTCCCTGCTTAAAAGGCGGACCTCTAGGAGCAAAGCTCTTCCATCGGTTCTGTGGGAATGGTCCCCTATGATTCCCTCTCTCTGCAGCTGCCTTCTTCACATACTCTTCAACAACCCTACTCTTTTTCACCAGCTCTGAGAAAGTTCTGATCTCCATTGATCCCACTGCACTGAAGATATCGCTCCGGAGTCCTCCTTCATACTTAATTCACTTCTATTCCTCAAAGTCTCCCGGAGCTCCCTCACACATACAGAAAAACCTGAACAACTCCTCAAACTTGTCAGTATACTCAGATACGGACATAGCACCCTACTTCAGCTGCAGTAACTCGAGTTCCTTGGCCGTTCTGGCAGAATTTGGAAAGTACTTTTATAGAACTCTTCTTGGAAGTGATACAAAAAAATTAATTCCTCTACATTAACTACCGGCAAATGCACCGTGTCGTATCAAGTAATTAAACTCACTAAAGAGTGAGGTCTATCCCATGAGGATTAATGGATTAAGCAATCAATGGTTGATTAATTAGCCTAGTTAGACGGTTCAAGTTGGAGTGATAATCAAACAAGAAATTTAAATGACGTAAGAATAAATGGAAAGCAATAAAGTACAAGAGAGTAAATAGCAAAAAAAGTGAAATGCTGGAATATAAAAGAGAAATAAAGGACGAGAATGAAAGAAAGAAAAGTACCAGGAAGTAAATAACTAAAAAGAAAGAAAGAAAAGCACATGATTAAAGAGATATTGAATTCTCCAAATCAAGTTCATTCTCATCTCTTCCTCAATCAATGCATTCATTGATCTCATTGGCAATCTTAAGTGATTGGATCTTAATTCCTTGGCAATCCAATCTCTCTAAGCTTGAACAATTGTCCAATTCCTTGATTTAATTGCTAATGGAAAGAGATGAAGCTTGGTCACTAATTATACCACACACCTTCATAGATTAAAGTATTGGTAGGATTACATGTCACTAAATCAATCCAACCCCCCAACCTAATCCAATGTGAGAAAGCATTTCTAGCATGATCTCCTCATTCCTTTTCCAAGGTTCAAAGGAGATCCAAGTATGAACAATTTCTCCGTAAAGACAATTGTTCAATTGAATAAAGATTAAAAGCTTTCTAGCAAGACCAAGAGAAAAGACAGAGGAGGAAGAATGAAACTACAATTGATCCATTAAATAACAATAAAGCTCTCTAACCCAATGAAAAGAGTTAGTTTAATTCATTGCTCTGTTCAAACAGAAAATAAAGAAAGTGTAGATAGAAAAAAAAGGAAGTGCAGAAAATTAAAGATATTGATTAAGAATTAAAAACAGGAATTGAAAAATCAAAATTCATAATGAAAATTACAAATTAAAATGAAACTACTACTAAGGAAGAAAAGAAAAGAAAAGAAAAAAGAGTGTGTGAATGGTGTGTGTCAAGGGATGTGAATGCATGATTATGGACTCCCCTCCAATCAAGAATAATTCCTCCAATCCAGCCGATGCCTTTATATAGGCTTACAAAATAAAAAATGAAAATACAAATTACAAATGAAAATCCCTAATCTAGATGCTTCTTGTGCCTTGGATTGAGTGATGTTTGATGGGCTTTGCTTGCTTGCATGATCCAGGCATGTATTGGCAGTTATTAGGGCCGTTTTGGTGTCACAAACATTGAGAAGAACGTTCCCAGGCACGCTGCAGCATTTTCGTCAATGTTGTCATGCAAACATTGTCACCAATGTTTTTTCAGTCACGCGTATGCATGGGCGACGCATACGCGTGATCTGTGTTGCTAGCATTTGAGTGAGCATTGGAGACAACGTTGGCACGTCAACGTTCTACCCACGCATACCTGTGGGTGGTGCGTACGCGTGGATTGTCAATTTTTTCCTTCTACGTGGCTGCCAATTTTTCACACTCATGCGTACGCGTGGCTGCCAATTTTTCCATGCTTCTTGTTGAGCATGTTGGAGGTAACGTTGGTTCATCAATGTTCCCACCAACGTTATTTCTTCAATTTTTCCATACAGCGTTGGTTCATTGCCAACGTTTACTCCAACTTTGCCAACAACGTTAGCTCTCCTACTCTGCTTTTCTCTGCTTCTCTGCTTCTACTTAGTCTATCATCAAACAAATAAGTGTATCAAAGTAATATACAAGATGATCTTTATTATACTAAGTGTGCTAAAAATTCTCAAAATCATACTTTCACTTAGTGTGATCTATTTTATCATTTTTACCCTGTATATTAACAAAAATCCACCTATGCTTGAGAATTTGTTTCATGCAGAGATTTTTCATGCTTTTGTTCCTTTATAAACAGAATTTGTATGAAAACTAAACTAAAATCTATTGAAAAAGCATAGAAAAACAGGCCATGATGCCTTGGCATTACAACACCAAATTTAAATCTTGCTTGTCCCCAAGCAAGAGGAGAATCATGCAATAAGGTTTGACAATCCAAGGTAAGATGAATAGTAGTGTAATGTTCATGGTCAGCTAGTTTTCTATACATGTAACAATTACAAGAGAAATTCAAATGATTGATACTTCTATCTAGCTCACTTGATGAAATTCTTTTCTTTATGTTTCTTCCTTGAAACAAGCTTTTCATTCTTTTCTTAGCTTCTTGGGTGCTTTGCACCATGAGTTGAAAGCTACTACTCTAAGTGCTTTGTTTTCAAGTTTTACCACTTGATACATAAACACCGCAAGCATTTAATCAGAGAACTTCTTTATGCTCATTTGTTTCTTTTCTTGACTCTCTAATCATTGATGCTCAGAGCCTTGAGCTTTTAAGGGAGTGCCTTTGCACTTGAGCCTAGCGTTGACTCTAAGTGCTTTGTTTTCAAGCTTTTTGCTTGATACATAAACACCACAAGTACTGACAATTGAATTGTCATTGGTACTTAGAGCCTTCAGCTTTCTCATTCTTTCCCTTTTCATTTTCTTGCCTTAATTGCAATTGCTTCTTCAAGGTTTTCATGATTTCAAAAAATTTCATAAAATGTCCTAGATGAAAACTTCAATTAAATAAAATCTAATGCAATTGAACAACAAAATAATCATGCTAGCCTTCAAATACTTATATGTCCATGCTAAGTTCTTCTTTAATGACCTTGTTTGTTTATGATTATGAAACTAAATTGCTGTGGACTCACAAAATTCAAGATGGAAATCATGATATCATGGTAAAATGTCACAATTCAAACATCAAACTATTCTTATTCATAAGGAGAAATCACACATACATACAAAGAAGATAGAAGACAATCATGCAATTGAAAATATTGGAAATAAATAAGAGAAAAAGGAACTTTACCACCTTGTAGTTCATCTTCATTGTTGTTGTCATTTTTCTCCCACTTTCTCCCTTCCCACACCAACTTAGGATGATTGCTTATCCTCAAGCAACAATTAAAACGGTGGTGATAGGGTCTATGATGGGTCATGAATGTCTTACACACTGAAATGTGAGTGATGCATGTGGTTAAGCAAGTAAAATTTAAAAATAAAACTGCAGGCCTAAAAAGCAAAGGAATTATGATTATACAAACAAGTGGTGTTGCTGGATACATTGCATAGAAAAAAAAATAAGTGGCACACCAAACTTAGTGCCAAAATTAGTGCGACACTTTCTCTTAGAATTGATGCACGTATCAGAAAGATTGAAAATAGATTGTTGCATGGCAACACCAAATTTAGAATGTAACCATATGCCAATTTATTTGATAGAAAGCTAAATAAAATAAGCTGTTGTATTAATAACACAATCACCAAGACCCAGAGATGTCACAAGCAGGGGTTTCTTGGTGAGGCATTAATACAAAAAGTCAGAGAGCATGGAAAATAAAGAACAAAAGCAATAAAATGAACAGAAAGAAAAATGTCTAATCTAGGTAGTCAACCAATCGGTAATTTGTTAATCATAATTAACCCCCGTCATCGGTGCCAAAAACTTGATACGGAAAAAATTAATTCCTCCGCATTAACTACTGGCAAGTGCACCGGGTTGTATCAAGTAATAAAACTCACTAAAGAGTGAGGTCGATCACACGAGGATTAATGGATTAAGCAATCAATGGTTGATTAATTAGCCTAGTTAGATGGTTCAAGTTGGAGTGATAATCAAACAAGAAATTTAAATGACATAAGAATAAATGGAAAGCAATAAAGTGCAAGAAAGTAAATGGAAAGAAAAGTAAAGTGTTGGAATATAAAAGAGAAATAAAGGACGGGAATGCAAGAAAGAAAAGTACATGGAAGTAAATAACTAAAAAGAAAGAAAGAAAAGCATAGGATTAAAGAGATATTGAATTCTCCAAATCAAGTTCATTCTCATCTCTTCCTCAATCAATGCATTCATTGATCTCCTTGGCAATCTTAAGTGATGGGATCCCAATTCCTTGGCAATCCAATCTCTCTAAGCTTGAACAATTGCCCAATTTCTTGATTTAATTGCTCATGAAAAGAGATGAAGCTTGGTCACTGATTATACCACAAACCTTCATAAATCAAAGTATTGGTAGGATTACATGTCACTATATCTATCCAACCCCCAACTTAATCCAATATAAGAAAGTATTTCTAGCATGATCCCCTCATTCCTCTTCCAAGGTTCAGAGGAGATCCAAGTATGAACAATTTCTCCGTTGAGACAATTGTTCAATTGAATGAAGATTGAAAGCTTTCTAGCAAGACCAAGTGAAAAGATAGAGGAAGAAGAATGAAAACTACAATTGATCCATTAAATAACAGTAGAGCTCTCTAACTCAATGAAAAGAGTTAGTTTAATTCATTGCTCTGTTCAAACAAAAAATGAAGAAAGTGCAGAAAGAAAAGAAAAGAAGTGCAGAAAATTAAAGATATAGATTAAGAATTAAAAACGGGAATTGAAACATCAAAATTCATAATGAAAATTACAAATTAAAATGAAACTAATACTAAGGAAGAAAAGAAAAGAAAAGGAAAAAGAGTGTGTGAATAGTGTGTCTCAGGGGATGTTGAATGCATGATTCTGGACTCCCCTCCAATCCAGAATAATTTCTCTAATCCAGCTGATGCCTTTATATAGGCTTACAAAATAAAAGATGAAAATGCAAATTACAGATGAAAATCCCTAATCTAGATGCTTCTTGTGCCTTGGATTGAGTGATGTTTGATGGGCTCTGCTTGCTTCCATGATCCGGAGGTGTATTGGCAATTATTTGGGCCGTTTTGGTGTCACAAACATCGAGAAGAACGTTCCCAGGCCCGCTGCAGCACTTTCGTCAATGTTGTCATGCAAACGTTGTCACCAACGTTTTTCCAGTCACGCGTACGCGTGACCTGTGTTGCTAGTGTTTGAGTGAGCATTGGAGACAATGTTGGCGCGTCAACATTCTACCCACGCTTACGCGTGGGCGACGCGTACGCGTGGATTGTCAATTTTTTCCTTCTCTCGTGTACGCGTGGATTGCCAATTTTTCACGCTCACGCATATGCGTGGGTGACGCATACGCGTGGCTGCCGATTTTTCCATGCTTCTTGTCGAGCACGTTGGAGGTAACATTGCTTCACCAACGTTCCCACTAATGTTGTTTCTTCAATTTTTCCATACAACGTTGGTTCATTGCCAACGTTTACTCCAACTTTGCGACCAACGTTAGCTTTCCAACTTTGCTTTTCTCTACTTCTCTGCTTCTACTTAGCTATCATCAAACAAATAAGTGTATCAAAGTAATATACAAGATGATCTTTATTATACTAAGTGTGCTAAAAATGCTCAAAATCATACTTTCACTTAGTGTGATCTATTTTATCATTTTTACCCTGTATATTAACAAAAATCCACCTATGTTTGAGAATTTGTTTCATGCAGAGATTTTTCATGCTTTTGCTCCTTTATCAACAGAATTGTACCATCTGTGCTTGCAGTGCTCGCTCCACAGCCTGAAACTAGGTATCGGCTTTAGTCGGGATAGTGGTTCCCTTGAACTTAGGTGGATTAACCTTCAAGAATGTTGCCAATGTTATCGAGCCCTAAGTTCCACCTCCGTCATTGCCATGGTTATTCATCTGTTGCCCAAGAGCCTCTACAGTGGCCTGCATAGCAGCAGCCATGTTCTCCAACTACACCCGGCCCCCGATCATTAGTACGACCTCTCCCACGGTCTCTACCGCGTCCACGAGGCGCCATCTGGTTCCTATACATACCAAACAATTGATATCAAGTTGATCAGTCTTAATATCGGAAGTTTAGTACTTCAAAGTCCCAAATGCATGCTCATGAATGTTTATGCCAGTTATATCAAGTAGATATACTAATAGCACATAACACACATACAGAGAATGCACAGATGCATAGTCAGTCAGTCCCTCAGGCTCTATAGGAACGAATTGCTCTGATACCATAATGTAACACCCTACCATACAGAGTCTTATGCTTAAGTCATAATTCAGAGATGGCAAGGTATTACGACCTCTAAAAATAAAATTTAGTACGCATAGTAATGAAAAAAATTATTATAACTAGGAGCCTTTGAAGAAAAAGAGGTAAAACAATATCGTATCTCGAAAGCGCGACACTCCGATTGATAACGTAACGAATAAAGGATAAGCTAACGCGAGATTATATATATACAAAGAAGTGTCAAAAACAGGAATATCAAAACTCAAAATCTGGTTGCGAAGATAACCGGTCTGAGCATAGATGTATACATAGAAATATATAAAGCAAGAAATCCAAAGGGACAAAAATACAGAAAACATATTCTCCAAAATCTCCTCTAAGAAGAGTCATCACAGTTTGTATTATTAGTAAAGATAACAAAAACATAAAACCAAAATATAGGGTTTCGAGAACCAAGGATCTTCGCTAATCCAGAAGTCTCCAGCATGCTTCAGCGAGAAGCCTCATGTCCTGCATCTGAAAATCACAAAATCCGCATGCGTGAAAACCAAAGGTTCTCAGTATGGTAATAGTGCTCGCATATCTAACATGTAATGTCCTGGGAATGTCGAAGACAATCCTCGAACTTAAATAGGAAACAGATACGACATTTAGACAATTAGCAAGTAATATGCAGTCAATTAGGCAATTCCAAATAATTCACATAATATACATATGATGTATGCCTGTCCTAATGGCTGATGAGTCTCATCTATCAGTTGTAAAGCCAACCCGACAACTCCTGGTAGCTAACCATTGGACTGTCCCTCTGTCGTGCATTCTCAACTCGAGTTATACTCAACATAAATCATAATTCATATCCAACACCCTCATTGGTGTATATTCACGCACTATTAGAAAAAGCATATTTATGGACGCAAAAAATCGACGGCTATCTCTCCCATCGATAATTTTCGACGGCTTGCTGTCGATATTTAAAAATAAAATTAAAAAATAAAATAATAAAATCGACAGCCTGGCCGTCGTTTTTTATGATACATTAAATCTCTTCTAACTATCGTCATATTGTTGATGGAGCGGGGGTCGAAAATACTTTTATATTAAAATCGACAGACATAGCGTCTATTTTTATATTTAAAATATCGACAACATTTTCGTCGATAAATTTAAACGGTTCAGATTGCTTTATAAAATCAAATAGATAGTGTGGATTCAATGTATAAAATAGACGCTAAAGACATTGCTTTTTTTTTTCAAAATAAAATCAACATACACACCGTCGATTTTTATTGCTACAAAACACCGGCCACTCCCACTTCCCGCTCCAAGTTAGAAACACAATTTTATCCTTTTCTTTTCTTTTCTACATTCCACTTCTTTTCTACATTCAGAAACACAATTTCAGCCCACTTCACGGTTGCGCCGCCATCACTCCGTCGGAGCAATTCTGATGGGATTTTCACCAAACTATGCGTTCCTCATGTTCGGCCAGTTTGTCGCCGGCATAGGAATCGGTTTTGCTTTCCTCATTGCACCCTTTTACACCTCGAAAATCTCTCCTACTTCTTCCCGTGGCTTCCTCTGTTCCTTGCCTGAGGTCATATATCATCTCTACTCTCTTTCAATTTGTCTTATCTTTTATATTAGCGTGTGGTTCATATCATACTTGAACTTTTATTTTAGATCGCATTTGATTTTTAGGGTTCTGTTTTCTGAATACAATGCAATTAAAATACCTAGTTATAGTTTGGCTCTAAAGTCTAAACCATAGTATTAATTAACTGTTAACATCGTGTCGTATACAATTCTGGAATCCAATGAAGATACTCTGTGTGTGACCAAGAGTCCAAGAGTACTTTGACACGCATTTGAGATGTGATGTATGTATATTGCATAATCTTTGAAAATTACAAACTCATAATTCAAATTCAATCATAAACCACTAAATTGACTATCAATAACACATATTTATAGATAAATACGTAATAGTTAATTTAGCTACTATACATAAGAGTTAATTTAGTTTCTAATTTTGAGCAAGTGCATAACATTTCATATTCATATTATATTAGACAACTTTGCACAGGGATAATATTTTGGTGCACTAAACTGATTCACATGTGATTTAAAATTTATACATACCTTCAGGTCTTTTTGAACGGAGGAATATTGCTGGGATACATCTCAAACTATGCATTTTCAAAGCTTTCACTTCGAATGGGTTGGCGGTTGATGCTAGGAGTAGGAGCGATTCCTTCAATGTTCCTAGCCGTGGCGGTTTTAGCAATTCTTTTTTGAAGTGGCTTGATTCTCTTTTTCATTTTTCTGCATTTGTTATTTTAAATTGGGTTTTTGCTAATAATCTTAATGAGTGGCCACTGTATTCATTTTACAACTTGGAGTGCTGAATTTAATCAATCATTTTGATTAGCATGAGATTGCAGGGATGAGGCAATGTTGTTTCTGGTTTCAGAATTTTGCAATCCAATTGATCCAAGCTTCAGAATTACAATTCTATTTGAAGTCTCAGTTTTGCCATTCTCACTTGTTGGATTTTTCAGCTGAAACTTTGTTTTTTTTTCCTGAAGAAGTTATGCTTCTTGTGGTTTACAGTTTCCCTTGTTTGTTCCACATTTCCAAGATCTTGTTCAGTGAAGTTGGAACAAGTAACAGAACTATATTCATTGTTATCTGTCCCATGAAATTTCACAAACTCTTGTATACATTTCAACAAAAGTGAATTTGGGTTTTGTATAAGTGCAAGAAACAATTCCTTGTCTAAGCTTATAAGTTGAAGTGCTTCCATAAGTTCCTGCGAATGAAGGTATTTTCTAGCTTCTGCCAGATCTTTGCCATTCAGTATCATCTGATTCACAAATTCATGAATTACCTCTCTTGCAATGTTTTCAGAAATTGCATGCTTCTGGTTTGACCGAGTATGAACTCCTCTATCATTGCCATGCTTCACAGAACAAGACTCTTTAAAGTGACAAAACTCTTCAATTATGTTATCCAGATCAAGATCATCTTTTGATTGCCGCCGAGAGTGTTGATTATGCAAGTACTTAGATTTCATGGTTGCATCCAAATTCAGATTATTAATGTCCATATCACAGCTTTTACTGCTAGATTTCTTTTTCCTTTTGTAATCCGTCGGCTGCGGAACTTCACATTTTAATCTGGATCCATTTGGTTCTAAAAAGAACTAGGCGTAATGCAGTAATTTTTGAATCAAATGTAGTAGATGATTCAGTATAGAATAAGAGCAAGTTTCCTAAATCTAGAGATTGTATTCACTTCTTGATGGTATTTTCTCATTTACTATTGTTGGCAGCTAAGAAGTTTGGGGTTAATGAATTTGTGAACTCGAAAGATCATAACAAATCTATACAAGAGGTTAGTTCATTCTATTATGTATATATATATATATATATATGACTCTGTTGGATAACAAAATGAAAAAGAAGAAGAGAAGTGTGTTTGGAAAATCATTTTCATATGACTCTGTTGTTTGTTGTGTCATTTATTATGCATAAAGGGAAAGTATCCAATGCAAAAAATACAAAGGAAGCTTATTTCATTATATGCTTCAATCAACTACCTAATATGGACGTGGATGCGGTAATTTCCTATTCAAATTATCCGTCTATGGTTCTACTAGTACTAAGGTTTGATTTGATTATGTTATGTTATAGGTCAGTTTTACTGGTTCGACAGAGACTGGCCGGAAGGTAATGATTGTATTGTATCATTCAATTTTGTTAGGTCATAGCACATGTCATCATGGCTTTGATCTTTTGGTACCGTGCTAATTCTGTAGATTTAAAGAGCAAAGATGCTTCCCAATCCATTTATATGTTTATCTTTAAGGTATGCAATTGCTACTTTACACTATAAAGTGATATGAGAAATTAGTTTTCTAGATGAATCCAAAATATTTCATGATGGAATTTATATGATAAGTTCACCCTGTATTTTTAATACATTAATATTTACAAGATAATAAGATCCTTTTATGTAACCACTCAATCAATTACTTTATTATGTGATTGATGATACTATCCAAAAGAGAAGAACTATGATGCCATTGAAAAGTCAATGTTGACCAAAGTTATGAATGCTTGTGAATATAAGTTACGTTATTTCTAATGATTCATATATTTCATTTTATTTTATTTGTTTAGCTTCTTTGTGTGGAGAACATCCTTGTACTTCTCGTGAGATGAAGATGCAGATGAATTATTCATATAATAAATAGTGCAAACTTTTCTGCTACATATCTTGGTTCAATAAATAATTTTGTAGATATATAGTTATTCAGGTTG
Source organism: Arachis duranensis (assembly GCF_000817695.3). Classification (NCBI taxonomy): domain Eukaryota; kingdom Viridiplantae; phylum Streptophyta; class Magnoliopsida; order Fabales; family Fabaceae; genus Arachis; species Arachis duranensis. Next base: position 82,058,985 of record NC_029772.3, read on the forward strand.
ATTATATATTTTTATATAAATAAACTTAATTATTGTTTTTCGTCCATAACTTTGCTTTAATATCAAATGGAAAATATCTGGATGCATGTCTTACAATTTTGGATAGGAAAACTTCCATCACACATGTGCATAAATGGAAAAACATATAAAGAAAAAATTCCAAAAATTCATTGCATGAAACTAGCTTTTCAATCAAGAACAAGTACATTTATAATGTGAACTTGAAAAATACTATATAATCATATGGAGTCATGAAGTATAAAGAGAGGCACAATTACTTTAAACTGCAGACTAGTAAGGCACATTTTTATTATTTTAAACTGCAGCTAGTAAGGCACAGTTTGAGAAAATTCTGTCCTATATTGAGCTTGGAAAGAAAGAAGGAGCTACCCTTTTAACTGGGGAAAAAGATTTGGAAACAAGGGCTACTACATTGAGCCTACAATTTTCTCTAACGTTAAGGTGCATTTTCAACTCTTCAAGAAACATGAAAACTGGCCTTCTTTATTAATATTCATAATTGCTTCACACTATCCATTTTAGGAGGACATGCTAATATCACAAGATGAGATATTTGGACCTGTCATGGTGCTTTCTAAGTTCAAGTAAGTACTAAGTACATCTTGTATTTTTTTCGCCCTCAATGTTCGAAGGCAAATTCTTCTCTCTATTCACTTTTATCTCGATGACTCTTTTATTAATATATTCACAAGTTCACCTAACTTGTTAGGAAATCATTTCTCGTAAAAGTTTAAGCTGTTAGATAAAAATAGATGAATGTTTTCATGTTAACGAGAATCAAACTTTAAATCTTTTAATATTATACTAAAAACAGGAGCATTGAGGAAAGAATTGAGAAGGCGAATAGCAGCAAATATGGGCTAGCGTCGGGAATTGTGACAAAGAACATGGATATTGCAAACACAGTGTCAAGGTCCATCCGAGCAGGTATTGTTTGGATCAACTGCTTCTTTGCCTTTGATATTGATTGCCCTTTTGGAGGCTACAAGATGAGTGGATTTGGAAGAGATTATGGATTGGAAGCACTCGATTAGGTTATTTAATTACTTTACTTTGAATATTTTGTATTATTAGTGGATTGCAATTTAAACGAATATAAGTCTAAGTTTAGTTATTTATTAAAATAAAAAAAATAATTAAAACATATAACTATTAAAATCGACGGAAAAGTTGTCGCTTTTTAAATTCAAAATATAGACAAAGAATTTGTCAGTATCTAAATTAATAAATCGACGAAAACTGTGTCGATTTTATTAAGCATATTATAAACGAAACTCTTGTCGATTTAATTGAATCAAATATCGACAGAAAGGTCGTCGATTTTAGTAAGGAGGCAGAATTTCCAAACTCATATTATAGACGAAAACGCTGTCGATTTTATTACATTATTATCGACGTCAAGGCAAGCCGTCGATTTTATTAGAATTTTGAAAAATCGACAAGCTTAATAGCGATCACCTCCGCCATCGAAATTTAATATTATCGACGGCTTAGCCGTCGATTTTAATGATGTTTCTTGTAGTGACGAGGGCGAGCTCATCCGGAACTTTCACAGTGTCCGGTCACACTTACGACATAGGGTCAGCAGAGTATCGAGTCTCCACCTAGAGCACGTGGTGGCTAGCCACTGCTTTCACCTAGAGAAACTTGTATCTCAGATAGTGGAAGTCAAGGTAGCAAAAATCGAGATTTTACATAAAATCGAAAAGATAATTAAAAATCGTAAAACGGAACGTAAAATTTTATTAAATATATAAATTTATTAATATCAATTATTAGAGCAATATAATATGATAAAATTAAGTAATTTAAATAAAAATAAAAATTTAAATTTGACAAAAATATCATAAATAATAACATGATGATAAAATAAAACTAAAGTAGCATAAATATATAACAAAATGCAACATTTGTAAAGTTCAAAGATAAAAATATAAACTAGCCAAAGTCTAATATGCAACATTGGTGCACGAAATTGTGATCATCAATGGCGCCATCAACATGGTACGCACAATTGTAATCTCAACTCTTTATCACAACTTCGCACAACTAACCAGCAAGTGCACTAAGTCGTCCAAGTAATAAACCTTACGCGAGTAAGGGTCGATCCCACGGAGATTGTTGGTATGAAGCAAGCTATGGTCATCTTGTAAATCTCAGTCAGGCAGATTCAATTGGTTATGAATTATTTATGAATAAAACATAAAATAAGGATAGAGATACTTATGTAATTCATTGGTGAGAATTTCAGATAAGCGTATGGAGATGCTTTGTCCCTTCCGTCTCTCTGCTTTCCTACTGTCTTCATCCAATCCTTCTTACTCCTTTCCATGGCAAGTTGCATGTAGGGTTTCACCGTTGTCAGTGGCTACCTCCCATCCTCTCAGTGAAAATGTTCAACGCGCTTTGTCACAGCACGGCTATTCAGCTATCGGTTCTCGATCATGTCGGAATAGAATC
>NC_029772.3:82061645-82062874 GCF_000817695.3 Arachis duranensis
TAGCTTATACCATGAAGATTCCGATTAAGGGATCCAAGAGATATCCACTCAATCTAAGGTAGAACGGAGGTGGTTGTTAGGCACATGTTCATAGGTGAGAATGATGATGAGTGTCACAGATCATCACATTCATCAAGTTGAAGAACAAGTGATATCTTAGAACAAGAATAAGCTGAATTGAATAGAAGAATAATAGTAATTGCATTGATACTCGAGGTACAGCAGAGCTCCACACCTTAATCTATGGTGTGTAGAAACTCCACCGTTGAAAATACATAAGAACAAGGTGATCATTGGCTTCGGCCCTAGAGAGGAAACCAGAAGAACCAAGATCTGATCTAAGATCTAAAGTGATCAAAAGATGAAAATACAATAGCAAAAGGTTCTACTTATAGAGAACTAGTAGCCTAGGATTTACAAAAATGAGTAAATGACGTATAAATCCACTTCCGGGCCCACTTGGTGTGTGCTTGAGCTGAGCATTGAAGCATTTTCGTGTAGAGACTCTTCTTGGAGTTAAACGCCAGCTTTTGTGCCAGTTTGGGCGTTTAACTCCCATTCTTGTGCCAATTCCGGCGTTTTACGCCAGAATTCTTGAGCTGACTTGGAACGCCTGTTTGGGCCATTAAATCTCGGAAAAAGTATGGACTATTATACATTTCTGGAAAGCCAAGGATGTCTAATTTCCAACGCAGTTGAGAGCGCACCAATTGGGCTTCTGTAGCTCCAGAAAAGCCACTTCGAGTGCAGGGAGGTCAGAATCCAACAGCATCTGCAGTCCTTTTCAGCCTCTGAATCAGATTTTTGCTCAGGTCCCTCAATTTCAGCCAGAAAATACCTGAAATCACAGAAAAACACAAAAAATCATAGTAAAGTCCAGAAAAGTAAATTTTAACTAAAAACTAATAAAAATATAATAAAAACTAACTAAAACATACTAAAAACAATGCCAAAAAGCGTATAAATTATCCGCTCATCACAACACCAAACTTAAATTGTTGCTTGTCCTCAAGCAACTGAAGATAAAATAAGATAAAAAGAAGAGAATATGCAATGAATTCCAAAAACATCTATGAAGATCAGTATTAATTAGATGAGCGGGGCTTTTAGCTTTTTGCCTCTGAACAGTTTTGGCATCTCACTCTATCCTTTGAAATTCAGAATGATTGGCTTCTATAGGAACTCAGAATCCAGATAGTGTTATTGATTCTCCTAGTTAAGTATGATGA
>NC_029772.3:82063096-82063377 GCF_000817695.3 Arachis duranensis
TCATGCAATTCTTCTCTTTTTCAATTAAGAACATTTTTTCATTTAAGAAAGGTGATGGATTCATAGGACATTCATAACTTTTAAGGCATAGACACTAAGACACTAATGATCATAAGACACAAACATAGATGATGAACATAAGCATAAAAATTCAAAAAACAGGAAAATAAAGAACAAGGAAGTTAAAGAACGGGTCCACCTTAGTGATGGCGGCTTGTTCTTCCTCTTGAAGATCTTATGGAGTGCTTGAGCTCCTCAATGTCTCTTCCTTGCCTTTGTTA
>NC_029772.3:82063702-82064005 GCF_000817695.3 Arachis duranensis
GAGGGAAGGCTAACCTTGCCAAGGTAGAGGACTTGTCTGCCACCTTATAAAGTTCTTGGGATATGACCTCATGAACTTCTACTTCCTCTCCAATCATGATGCTATGAATCATGATAGCCCGGTCTATAGTAACTTCGCACCTGTTGCTAGTGGGAATGATTGAGCATTGGATAAACTCCAACCATCCTCTAGCCACGGGTTGAGGTCATGCCTTCTCAGTTGAACCGGCTTCCCTCTTGAATCTCTATTCCATTGAGCGCCCTCTTCACAAATGTTTATGAGGACTTGGTCCAACCTTTGATT
>NC_029772.3:82064215-82065335 GCF_000817695.3 Arachis duranensis
GCTATTATGGGTGGGTTTGGGAGGGAAAGTGGTTTGAATTTGAATGGTGAGGTATGTGGGGTTTTATGAAGGATGGATGTGGGTGGTGAAGAGAATAGTGGGATTTGATAGGTGAGGGGTTTTTGGGGAAGAGGTGTTGAGGTGATTGGTGAATGGGTGAAGAAGAGAGAGAGTGGTGAGGTAGGTGGGAATCCTGTGGGGTCCACAGATCCTGAGGTGTCAAGAAAAATTCATCCCTGCACCAAGTGGCGAGCAAAAATGCTCTTTATGCCAATTCTGGCGTTAAACGCCGGGCTGGTGCCCAATTCTAGCGTTTAACGCCAACTTCTTGCCCTTTCCTGGCGTTTAACGCCAGTCTGGTGCCCCTTTCTGGCGTTAAACGCCCAGAATGGTGCCAGACTGGGCGTTAAACGCCCATTTGCTGCCCTTACTGGCATTTAAACGCCAGCAAGTTTTCCTCCAGGGTGTGCTGTTTTTCTTTCTGTTTTTCATTCTATTTTTGCTTTTTCAATTGATTTTGTGACTTCCCATGATCATCAACCTACAAAAAACATAAAATAACAAAGAAAATATAGATAAATATAACATTGGGTTGCCTCCCAATAAGCGCTTCTTTAATGTCAGTAGCTTGACAGTGGGATCTCATAGAGCCTCACAGATACTCAGAGCCATGTTGGAACCTCCCAACACCAAACTTAGAGTTTGACTGTGGGGACTCTGTTTGACTCTGTTTTGAGAGAAGCTCTTCATGCTTCCTCTCCATGGTTATAGAGGGATATCCTTGAGCCTTAAACACTAAGGATTCTTCATTCACTTGAATGATCAATTCTCCTCTGTCAACATAAATCACAGCCTTTGCTATGGCTAGGAAGGGTCTGCCAAGAATGATGGATTCATCCATGCACTTCCCAGTCTCTAGGACTATGAAATCAGCAGGGATGTAACGGTCTTCAGTCTTTACCAGAATATCCTCTTCAAGTCCATAAGCTTGTTTTCTTGAATTGTCTGCTATCTCTAGCGAGATTCTTGCAGCTTGCACCTCAAAGATCCCTAGCTTCTCCATTACAGAGAGAGGCATAAGGTTTATGCTTGACCCTAGGTCACACAGAGCCTTCTTGAA
>NC_029772.3:82065346-82065968 GCF_000817695.3 Arachis duranensis
GTCACACAGAGTCTTCTCAAAGGTCATGGTGCCTATGGTACAAGGTATTAAGAACCTTCCGGGATCCTCTTTCTTTTGAGGTAATGTCTGCCTAATCAAGTTATTCAGTTCATTGGTGAGCAAGGGGGTTCATCCTCCCAAGTTTCATTACCAAATAACTTGTCATTTAACTTCATGATTGCTCCAAGGTATTTAGCAACTTGCTCTTCAGTGACATCTTCATCCTCTTCAGAGGAAGAATACTCATCAAAGCTCATGAATGGCGGAAGTAAATCCAATGGAATCTCTATGGCCTCAGTGTGAGCCTCAGATTCCCATGGTTCCTCATTAGGGAACTCATTGGAGGCCAGTGGACGTCCATTGAGGTCTTCCTCAGTAGTGCTCACTGCCTCTTCCTCCTCTCCAAATTCGGCCATGTTAATGGCCTTGCACTCTCCTTTTGGATTCTCTTCTGTATTGCTTGGAAGAGTACTAGGAGGGAGTTTAGTAACTTTCTTACTCAGCTGACCCACTTGTGCCTCCAAGTTTCTAATGGAGGTCTTTGTTTCAGTCATAAAACTTTGAGTGGTTTTGATTAGATCAGAGACCAAGGTTGCTAAGTCAGAGTGGCTCTGCTTAGAAT
>NC_029772.3:82066178-82066502 GCF_000817695.3 Arachis duranensis
AATTCACCTCTTCCATTGCAGGGTTCTCAGGATCATAAGCTTCTTCCTCAGATGAAGCTTCCTTAGTACTGTTTGGTGCATTTTGCATTCCAGATAGACTTTGAGAAATCATATTGACTTGCTGAGTCAATATTTTGTTCTGAGCCAATATGGCATTCAGAGTATCAATCTCAAGAACTCTTTTTTTCTAATTCGTCCCATTTCTCACAGGATTCCTTTCAGAAGTGTACATGAATTGGTTATTTGCAACCATTTCAATGAGTTCTTGAGCTTCTGCAGGCGTCTTCTTCAGATGAAGAGATCCTCCAGCAGAGCTATCCAATA
>NC_029772.3:82066674-82068930 GCF_000817695.3 Arachis duranensis
CCAATGGAAGTCCATGGAACTTGCAATTCTGTTGCATTAGAAAAACTAATTGAGGCTTAAGCTCAAAGTTGTTTGCTCCAAGGGCAGGGATAGAGATGCTTCTCCCATAGAAGTCAGGAGTAGGTGCAGTAAAGTCACCCAGCACCTTCCTTGCATTGTTGGCATTGTTGTTGTTTTCGGCTGCCATGTCTTCTTCTTTGAAAAATTCTGTTAGGTCCTCTACAGAGAGTTGTGCTTTAGCTTCTCTTAGCTTTCTCTTCAAGGTCTTTTCAGGTTCAGGGTCAGCCTCAACAAGAATGCTTTTGTCTTTGCTCCTGCTCATATGAAAGAGTAGAGAACAAGAAAATATGGAATCCTCTATGTCACAGTATAGAGATTCCTTGAGATGTCAGAGGAAAAGAAAAATAGAAGGAAGAGGTAGAAGAATTCGAACTTAGAAAGATAGAGTTTGAATTGTGCATGTTAGTCCATAAATAGAAGGATGTGAGAAGAGGGGAAGAAATTTTCGAAAATAAATTAAAAAGATTTTAAAAACATTTTGAAAATTTGAAGAATAATTTTCGAAAACTAAGATTGAGAAAGAAGTAAAGTGATTTTTGAAAAAGATTTTGAAATTAGAAATCAAAAGGATATGATTTGAAAACTATTTTGAAAAAGATGTGATTAAAAAGATATGATTGAAAAGATATAGTTTAAAAAGATATGATTAAGAAGACATGATTTGAAAAACAATTTAAAAAGATTTCATTTTTAAAATCAATGACTTGGCTAACAAGAAAAGATATGATTCAGACATTAAACCTTTCTCAACAGAAAAGGCGACATACTTGAAACGTTGAATCAAATCATTAATTGTTATCAAGTATTTTTGAAATTGGAAAGAAATTGATTTTGAAAATATATGATTGAAAAGATATGATTTGAAAAAGATTTGATTTTGAAAAATTTTGAAAACTTGAAAAAAAAATTTGACGCCAGAATTGGCATAAAGAGCATTTTTGCTCGCCACTTGGTGCAGGGATGAATTTTCCTTGACACCTCAGGATCTGTGGACCCCACAGGATCCCCACCTATCCCACCACTCTCTCTCTTCTTCACCCATTCACCAATCACCTCAACACCTCTTCCCCAAAAACCCCTCACTTATCAAATCCCACTATTCTCTTTACCACTCACATCCATCCTTCATAAAACCCCACCTACCTCACCATTCAAATTCAAACCACTTTCCCTCCCAACCCACCCTCACATGACCGAACCATACACCCCCTCTCCACTCCTATATAAACCTATATTCACTCCTTCATTTTCACACAACCTAAACACTACTTCTCCCCCTTGTCCGAAACACAAAGCCCCTTTCTATCTCTTCTATTTCTTCTTCTTCTACTCTCTTCTTTCTTCTTTTGCTCGAGGACGAGCAAACCTTTTAAGTTTGGTGTGGTAAAAGCATTGCTTTTTGTTTTTCCATAACCATTTATGGCATCTAAGGCCAGAGAAACCTCTAGAAAGAGGAAAGGAAAGGCAAAAGCTTCCACCTCCGAGTCATGGGAGATGGAGAGATTCATCTCAAGGGTGCATCAAGACCATTTCTATGAAGTTATGACCAAGAAGAAGGTGATCCCCGAGGTCCCTTTCAAACTCAAAAAGGGTCAACTTTGATCAAAGGTTGGACCAAGTCCTCATAGACATTTGTGAAGAGGGCGCTCAATGGAAGAGAGATTCAAGAGGGAAGCCGGTTCAACTGAGAAGGCATGACCTCAAGCCCGTGGCTAGAGGATGGATGCAATGCTCAATCATTCCCACTAGCAACCGGTCTGAAGTTACTATAGACCGGGCTATCATGATTCATAGAATCATGATTGGAGAGGAAGTAGAAGTTCATGAGGTCATATCCCAAGAACTTTATAAGGTGGCGGACAAGTCCTCTACCTTGGCAAGGTTAGCCTTCCCTAATCTCATTTGTCACCTCTGTTATTCAGTTGGAATTGACATAGAGGGAGACACCCTCATTGATGAGGACAAGCCCATCACTAAGAAAAGGATGGAACAAACAAGAGACACCACTCATCATGAAATCCCTGAGATGCCTCAAGGGATGCACTTTCCTCCTCAAAACTATTGGGAGCAAATCAACACCTCCCTAGGAGAATTGAGTTCCAACGTGGGACAACTAAGGGTGGATCACCAAGAACATTCCATTCTCCTCCATGAAAATAGAGAAGATCAAAGAATCATGAGAGAGGAGCAACAAAG
>NC_029772.3:82069034-82073629 GCF_000817695.3 Arachis duranensis
TTCCTTGTTCTTTATTTTCCTGTTTTTCGAATTTTTATGCTTATGTTCATCATCTATGTTTGTGTCTTATGATCATTAGTGTCTTAGTGTCTATGCCTTAAAAGTTATGAATGTCCTATGAATCCATCACATTTCTTAAATGAAAAATGTTCTTTATTGAAAAAGAGAAGAATTACATGAATTTTGAATTTTATAACAGATTAATTATTTTGATGTGGTGGCAATACTTTTTATTTCTGAATGTATGCTTAAACAGTGCATATGTCTTTTGAATTTGTTGTTCATGAATGTTGGCTCTTGAAAGAATGATGAAAAAGGAGACATGTTACTGAGGATCTGAAAAATCATAAAAAAATGATTCTTGAAGCAAGAAAAAGCAGTGAATTCAAAAAAAAAAAAACAAAAAAAAGGGGGAAAAGAAAAAGAAAAAAAATGAAGTTATGATCCAAGGCAAAAAGAGTGTGCTTAAGAACCCTGGACACCTCTAATTGGAGACTCTAGCAGAGTGAGTCACAATCTGAAAAGGTTCACCCAGTTATGTGTCTGTGGCATGTATGTATCCGGTGGTAATACTGGAAGACAGAGTGCTTTGGGCCACGGCCAAGACTCATAAAGTAGCTACGTTCAAGAATCATCATACTTAACTAGGAGAATCAATAACACTATCTGGATTCTGAGTTCCTATAGAGGCCCATCATTCTGAATTTCAAAGGATAAAGTGAGATACCAAAACTGTTCAGAGGCAAAAAGCTAAAAGCCCCGCTCATCTAATTAATACTGATCTTCATAGATGTTTTTGGAATTCATTAAATATTCTCTTCTTTTTATCTTATTTGATCTTCAGTTGCTTGAGGACAAGCAACAATTTAAGTTTGGTGTTGTGATGAGCGGATAATTTGTACGCTTTTTTGGCATTGTTTTTAGTATGTTTTTAGTATGTTTTAGTTAGTTTTTATTATATTTTTATTAGTTTTTAGTTAAAATTCACTTTTCTGGACTTTACTATGAGTTTGTGTGTTTTTCCGTGATTTCATGTATTTTCTGGCTGAAATTGAGGGACCTGAGCAAAAATCTGATTCAGAGGCTGAAAAGGACTGCATATGCTGTTGGATTCTGACCTCCCTGCACTCGAAGTAGATTTTCTGGAGCTACGAAAACCCAATTGGCGCGCTCTCAACTGCGTTGGAAAGTAGACATTCTGGGCTTTCCAGAAATGTTTAATAGTCCATACTTTGCTTGAGATTTGATGGCCCAAACAGGCATTCCAAGTCAGCTCAAGAATTCTGGCGTAAAACGCCGAAACTGGCACAAGAATGGGAGTTAAACGCCCAAACTGGCACAAAAGCTAGCGTTTAACTTCAAGAATAGTCTCTACACGAAAATGCTTCAATGCTCAGCCCAAGCACATACCAAGTGGGCCCGGAAGTAGATTTTTATGTCATTTACTCATTTTTGTAAACCCTAGCTACTAGTTCTCTATAAGTAGGACCTTTTGCTATTGTATTTTCATCTTTTGATCACTTTAGATATGAGATCAGATCTTGGTTCTTCTGGTTTCCTCTCTGGGGCCGAAGCCAATGATCACCTTGTTCTTATGTATTTTCAACGGTGGAGTTTCTACACACCATAGATTAAGGTGTGGAGCTCTGCTGTACCTCGAGTATCAATGCAATTACTATTATTCTTCTATTCAATTCAACTTATTCTTGTTCTAAGATATCACTTGTTCTTCAACTTGATGAATGTGATGATCCGTGACACTCATCATCATTCTCACCTATGAACGTGTGCCTGACAACCACCTCCGTTCTACCTTAGATTGAGTGGATATCTCTTGGATCCCTTAATCGGAATCTTCGTGGTATAAGCTAGAATTGATGGCGGCATTCAAGAGAATCCGGAAGGTCTAAACCTTGTCTGTGGTATTCTGAGTAGGATTCAAGGATTGAATGACTGTGACGAGTTTCAAACTCGCGATTGTGGGGTGTTAGTGACAGACGCAGAAGAATCACTGGATTCTATTCCGACATGATCGAGAACCGACAGCTGAATAGCCGTGTTGTGACAGAGCGCATTGAACATTTTCACTGAGAGGATGGGACTGTAGCCACTGACAACGGTGAAACCCTACATACAGCTTGCCATGGAAAGGAGTAAGAAGGATTGGATGAAGACAGTAGGAAAGCAGAGAGACGGAAGGGACAAAGCATCTCCATATGCTTATCTGAAATTGTCACCAATGAATTGCATAAGCATCTCTATCCTTATTTTATGTTTTATGTTAAAATCTATAACCATTTGAATCTGCCTGACTGAGATTTACAAGATGACCATAGCTTGCTTCATACCAACAATCTCTGTGGGATCGACCCTTACTCGCGTAAGGTTTATTACTTGGACGACCTAGTGCACTTGCTGGTTAGTTGTGCGAAGTTGTGATAAAGAGTTGAGATTACAATTGTGCGTACCATGTTGATGGCACCATTGATGATCACAATTTCGTGCACCAAGTTTTTGGCGCCGTTGCCGGGGATTGTTTGAGTTTGGACAACTGACGGTTCATCTTGTTGCTTAGATTAGGTATTCTTCAGAATTTTTAAGAATGAATTCTAGTGTTTCAAGGTGATGTTCTTATCATCACCAAAAAGCTTGGCTAGCCATGTCTAATTTCTTTAGACTGAAGCTTTAGACTAACACTGCATGATTCCTGGAATTCTTATTAAAAATTTTGAATTTCTTTATTTTCTTCTCCATATAATTTTCGAAAAAAAAACCCAAAAAATTACAAAATCATAAAAACCAAAAATATTTCTTGTTTGAGTCCAGTGTCTCATTTTAAGTTTGGTGTCAATTGCATGTTTCTGTTCTTCTTGCATTTTTCATCTGTCTTCATTGATCTTCAAGTTGTTCTTGATGATTTACATGCTCTGCTCTTTAAATTCTCTTGTTTTGTGTATTTTGTTGTTTCTCATATGCATTCTCAATTTGTTAGTGTCAGTAGTATACAAACTTCTAAGTTTGGTGTCTTGCATGCATTGTTTATTTGATTTTAGTTGCATTCTGATTTTTCCTCATCATTAAAAATCCAAAAAATTTTTAATTTGTGTCTTTTCAAGTCAATAATACAGAGAATTGAAGATTCAGAACATACAACAGAGGAATTACACAGAAAAAGCTGAGCGTTCAAAACGCCCAGTGAAGAAGGAAAACTGGCGTTTAAACGCCAAGCACGGTGCCTGGCTGGGCGTTTAACGCCCAAAAGGGTAGCAATTTGGGCGTTAAACGCCAGAATGTATACCATTCTGGGCATTTAACGCCAGGATGGCACAAGAGGGAAGGTTTTGTTTTTAATTCAAATTTTTTCAAGTTTTCAAAATTTTTCAAAATCAAATCTTTTTCAAATTATATATTTTCAATCATATATTTTCAAAATCAATTTCTTTCCATTTTCAAAAATACTTGCTAACAATTAATGATTTGATTTAACATTTCAAGTATGTTGCCTTTTCTGTTGAGAAAGGTTTAATGTTTGAATCATATCTTTTCTTGTTAGCCAAGTCATTGATTTTAAAAATCAAATCTTTTTTAATTGTTTTCCAAATCATATCTTCTCAATCATATCTTTTTAATCACATCTTTTTCAAAATAAGTTTTCAATCATATCTTTTTGATTTCTAATTTCAAAATCTTTTTCAAAAATCACTTAATTTCTTTTCCACTCTTAGTTTTCGAAAATCATCAATCAATTTTCAAAATTCTTTTTCAAAATCTTTTAATTTATTTTCGAAAATTCTTCCCTTCTTCTTACATCCTAATTCTTCTACCTCCTCCTTCTATTCTTCTGACAACTCAAGGGATATCTATACTGTGACATAGAGGATTTCATATTTTCTTGTTCTCTTCTATTTTATATGAGTAGGAGCAAATACAAAGGCATTCTTGTTGAGGCTGACCCTGAACCTGAAAGGACCTTGAAGTGAAAGCTAAGAGAAGCTGAAGCACAACTCTCTGTAGAGGACTTAGCAGAATTCTTCAAAGAAGAAGACATGGCAGCCGAAAACAACAACAATGTCAACAATGCAAGGAAGGTGCTGGGTGACTTTACTGCACCTACTCCCGACTTTTATGGGAGAAGCATCTCTGTCCCTGCCATTGGAGCAAACAACTTTGAGCATAAGCCTCAATTAGTTTCTCTAATGCAACAGAATTGCAAGTTCCATGGACTTCCATTGGAAGATCCTCATCAGTTTTTAGCTGAATTCTTGCAAATCTGTGACACTGTCAAGACCAATAGGGTTGACCCTGAGGTCTACAGACTTATGCTATTCCCTTTTGCTGTAAGAGACAGAGCTAGGATATGGTTGGACTCACAACCTAAAGAAAGCCTGAACTCTTGGGAAAAGCTAGTCAATGCTTTCTTAGCAAAGTTCTTTCCACTTCAAAAATTAAGTAAGCTTAGAGTGGAAGTCCAAACCTTTAGACAGAAGGAAGGTGAACCCCTCTATGAAGCTTGGGAAAGATACAAACAATTGATCAGAAAGTGTCCTTCTGACATGCTTTCTGAATGGAGCATCATTGGTATCTTCTATGATGGG
>NC_029772.3:82073796-82075720 GCF_000817695.3 Arachis duranensis
AAAGGAATCCTATGAACAATGGGACGAATCAGAAGAAAAGAGTTCTTGAGATTGATACTCTGAATGCCATATTGGCTCAGAATAAAATATTGACTCAGCAAGTCAATATGATTTCTCAAAGTCTGTCTGGAATGCATGCTACACCAGGCAGTACTAAGGATGCTTCATCTGAAGAAGAAGCTTATGATCCTGAGAAACCATCAATGGAAGAGGTGAATTACATGGGAGAACCCTATGGAAACACCTATAATACTTCATGGAGGAATCATCCAAATCTCTCATGGAAGGATCAACAGAGACCTCAACAAGGTTTCAACAACAGTAATGGTGGAAGAAACAGGTTTAGCAATGGCAAGCCTTTTCCATCATCTTCTTAGCAACAGACAGAGGATTCTAAGCAGAGCCACTCTGACTTAGCAACCATGGTCTCTGATCTAATCAAAACCACTCAAAGTTTCATGACAGAAACAAGGTCCTCCATTAGAAACTTGGAGGCACAAGTGGGTCAGCTGAGTAAGAAAGTTACTGAATTCCTTCCTAGTACTCTTCCAAGCAATACAGAAGAAAATCCCAAAGGAGAGTGTAAGGCCATCAACATGGCTGAATTTGGAGAGGAGAAAGGGGCAGTGAGCGCCACTGAGAAAGACCTCAATGGACGTCCACTGGCCTCCAATGAGTTCCCTAATGAGGAACCATGGGAATCTGAGGCTCATACTGAGACCATAGAGATTCTATTGGATTTACTTCTACCATTCATGAGCTCTGATGAGTATTCTTCCTCTAAAGAGGATGAAGACGTCACTGAAGAGCAAGTTGCTAAATACCTTGGAGCAGTCATGAAGTTAAGTTACAAGTTATTTGGTAATAAGACATGGGAGGATGAACCCCCTTTGCTCACCAAAGAACTAGATGGCTTGACTAGGCAGAGATTACCTCATAAGAGACAGGACCTTGGGAAGTTCTCAATACCTTGTACAGTAGGCACCATGACCTTCAAGAAGGCTCTGTGTGACCTAAGGTCAAGCATAAACCTCATGCCTCTCTCTGTAATGGGGAAGCTAGGGATCTTTGAGGTACAAGCTGCAAGAATCTCACTAGAGATGGCAGACAATTCAAAATCTCACTAGAGATGGTAGACAATTCAAGAAAACAAGCTTATGGACCTGTAGAGGATGTTCTGGTAAAGATTGAAGACCATTACATCCCTGCTGATTTCATAGTCCTAGAGACTAGGAAGTGCACGGATGAATCCATCATCCTTGGCAGACCCTTCCTAGCCACAACAAAGGCTGTGATTGATGTTGACAGAGGAGAATTGATCATTCAAGTGAATGAAGAATCCCTTGTGTTTAAGGCTCAAGGATATCCCTCTGTAACCATGGAGAGGAAGCATGAAGTGCTTCTCTCAAAACAGAGTCAAACAGAGTCCCCACAGTCAAACTCTAAGTTTGGTGTTGGGAAGCCACAACCAAATTCTAAGTTTGGTGTTGAACCCCCACATTCAAACTCTAAGTTTGGTGTTGGGAGGTTCCAACATTGCTCTGAGTATTTGTAAGGCTCCATGAGAGCCCACTGTTAAGCTAATGACATTAAAGAAGCGCTTGTTGGGAGGCAACCCAATGTTATATTTATCTATTTTCCTTTGTTATTTTATGTTTTTTGTAGGTTGATGATCGTGGGAAGTCACAAAATCAATTGAAAAAGCAAAAACAGAATGAAAAATAGAAAGAAAAATAGCACACCTTGGAGGAAAACTTGCTGGCGTTTAAACGCCAGTAAGGGTAGTAAATGGGCGTTTAACGCCCAGTCTGGCACCATTCTGGGCGTTTAACGCCAGAAATGGGCACCAGACTGGCGTTAAACGCCAGGAAAGGGCAATAAGTTGGCGTTAAAGGCCAGAAATGGGCACCAGCCCGGCGTTTAA
>NC_029772.3:82076192-82076852 GCF_000817695.3 Arachis duranensis
GACATTTATGAAGAGGGCGCTCAATGGAAGAGAGATTCAAGAGGGAAGCCGGTTCAACTGAGAAGGCATGACCTCAAGCCCTTGGCTAGAGGATGGTTGGAGTTTATCCAACGCTCAATCATTCCCACTAGCAACCGGTCCGAAGTTACTATAAACCGGGCTATCATGATTCATAGCATCATGATTGTAGAGGAAGTAGAAGTTCATGAGGTTATATCCCAAGAACTTTATAAGGTGGCAGACAAGTCCTCTACCTTGGCAAGGTTAGCCTTTCCTCATCTCATTTGTCACCTCTGTTATTCAGTCGGAATTGACATAGAGGGAGACATCCTCATTGATGAAGACAAGCCCATCACTAAGAAGAGGATGGAGCAAACAGGAGATCCCACTCATCATGAAATCCCTGAGATACCTCCAAGGATGCACTTTCCTCCACAAAACTATTGGGAGCAAATCAACACCTCCTTAGGAGAATTGAGTTCCAACATGGGACAACTAAGGGTGGAGCACCAAGAACATTCCATCCTCCTCCATGAAATTATAGAAGATCAAAGAATCACGAGAGAGGAGCAACAAAGGCAAGGAAGAGACATTGAGGAGCTCAAGCACTCCATAAGATCTTCAAGAGGAAGAACAAGCCGCCATCACTAAGGTGGACCT
>NC_029772.3:82077129-82078128 GCF_000817695.3 Arachis duranensis
TTCTGAATGTATGCTTGAACAGTGCATATGTCTTTTGAATTTGTTGTTCATGAATGTTGGCTCTTGAAAGAATGATGAAAAAGGAGACATGTTACTGAGGATCTGAAAAATCATAAAAATGATTCTTGAAGCAAGAAAAAGCAGTGAATACAAAAAAAAATCGAAAAAAAAGAAAGAGAGGAAAAAGAAAAAAGAAAAAGAAATCATAAAGTTGTGATCCAAGGCAAAAAGAGTGTGCTTAAGAACCCTGGACACCTCTAATTGGGGACTCTAGCAAAGCTGAGTCACAATCTGAAAAGGTTCACCCAGTTATGTGTCTGCGGCATGTATGTATCCGGTGGTAATACTGGAAGACAGAGTGCTTTGGGCCACAACCAAGACTCATAAAGTAGCTATGCTCAAGAATCATCATACTTAACTAGGAGAATCAATAACACTATCTGGATTCTGAGTTCCTAGAGAAGCCAATCATTCTAAATTTCAAAGGATAAAGTGAGATGCCAAAACTGTTCAGAGGCAAAAAGCTAAAAGCCCCGCTCATCTAATTAATACTGATCTTCATAGATGTTGTTGGAATTCGTTGCATATTCTCTTCTTTTTATCTTATTTGATCTTCAGTTGCTTGAGGACAAGCAACAATTTAAGTTTGGTGTTGTGATAAGCGGATAATTTATACGCTTTTTGGCATTATTTTTAGTATGTTTTTAGTATAATCTAGTTAGTTTTTAGTATATTTTTATTAGTTTTTAGTTAAAATTCACTTTTCTGGACTTTACTATGAGTTTGTGTGTTTTTCTGTGATTTCAGGTATTTTCTGGCTGAAATTGAAGGACCTGAGCAAAAATCTGATTCAGAGGCTGAAAAGGACTGCAGATGCTGTTGGATTATGACCTTCCTGCACTCGAAGTGGATTTTCTGGAGCTTCAGAAACCCAATCGGCTCTTTCTCAACTGCGTTGGAAATTAGACATCCTGGGCTTTCCAGTAATGTATAATAGTT
>NC_029772.3:82078257-82078969 GCF_000817695.3 Arachis duranensis
ATGGGAGTTAAACGCCCAAACTGGCACAAAAGCTGGCGTTTAACTCCAAGAAGAGTCTCTACACGAAAATGCTTCAATGCTCAGCCCAAGCACACACCAAGTGGGCCCAGAAGTGGATTTTTATGTCAGTTACTCATTTCTGTAAACCCTAAGCTACTAGTTCTCTACAAATAGGACCTTTTGCTATTGTATTTTCATCTTTTGATCACTTTAGATCTTAGATCAGATCTTGGTTCTTCTGGTTCCCTCTCTGGGGCCGAAGCCAATGATCACTTTGTTCTTATGTATTTTCAACGGTGGAGTTTCTACACACCATAGATTAAGGTGTGGAGCTCTGTTGTACCTCGAGTATCAATGCAATTACTATTATTCTTCTATTCAATTCAGCTTATTCTTGTTCTAAGATATCACTTGTTCTTCAACTTGATGAATGTGATGATCCGTGACACTCATCATCATTCTCACCTATGAACGTGTGCCTGACAACCACCTCCGTTCTACCTTAGATTGAGTGGATATCTATTGGATCCCTTAATCAGAATCTTTGTGGTATAAGCTAGAATTGATGGCGGCATTCAAGAGAATACGGAAGGTCTAAACCTTGTCTGTGGTATTCTGAGTAGGATTCAATGATTGAATGACTGTGACGAGCTTCAAACTCCTGAGGGTTGGGCGTTAGTGACAGACGCAAAAGAATCACTGGATTCTATTC
>NC_029772.3:82079056-82080884 GCF_000817695.3 Arachis duranensis
GCAAGCCTTTTCCATCATCTTCTCAGCAACAGACAGAGAATTCTAAGCAGAACTCCTCTGACTTAGCAACTATAGTCTCTGATCTAATCAAAACCACTCAAAGTTTCAAAACTGAAACAAGGTCCTCCATTAGAAACATGGAGGCACAAGTGGGTCAACTGAGCAAGAAAGTTACTGAACTCCCTCCTAGTACTCTTCCAAGCAGTACAGAAGAGAATTCAAAAGGAGAGTGCAAGGCCATTAACATGACCTACATGTATGAATTTGGAGAAGAGGAAGAGGCAGTGAACGCCACGGAGGAAGACCTCAATGGACGTCCACTGGCCTCCAATGAGTTCCCTAATGAGGAACCATGGGAATCTGAGGCTCACACTGAGACCATAGAGATTCCATTGGATTTACTTATGCCATTCATGAGCTCTGATGAGTATTCTTCCTCTAAAGAGGATGAAGATGTCACTGAAGAGCAAGTTGCCAAGTACCTTGGAGCAATCATGAAGCTAAATGACAAGTTAATTGGTAATGAGGCTTGGGAGGATGAACCCCCTTTGCTCACCAAAGAACTAGCTGACTTGTCTAGGCAGAAACTACCTCAAAAGAGACAGGACCCTGGAAAGTTCTCAATACCTTGTACAATAGGCACCATGACATTCAAGAAGGCTCTGTGTGACCTAGGGTCAAGCATAAACCTCATGCCTCTCTCTGTAATGGAGAAGCTAGGGATCTTTGAGGTGCAAGCTGCAAGAATCTCACTAGAGATGGCAGACAATTCAAGAAAACAAGCTTATGGACTTGTAGAGGATGTTCTGGTAAAGATTAAAGACCATTACATCCCTGCTGATTTCATAGTCCAAGAGACTGGGAAGTGCATGGATGAATCCATCATCCTTGGTAGACCCTTCCTAGCCATAGCAAAGGCTGTGATTGATGTTGACAGAGGAGTATTGATCATTCAAGTGAATGAAGAATCCCTTGTGTTTAAGGTTCAAGGATATCCCTCTACAACCATGGAGAGGAAGCATGAAGAGCTTCTCTCAAAACAGAGTCAAACAGAGCCCCCACAGTCAAACTCTAAGTTTGGTGTTGGGAGGCCTCAACCAATTTCTAAGTTTGGTGTTGAACCCCCATATTCAAACTTTAAGTTTGGTGTTGGGAGGTTCCAACATTGCTCTGAGTATCTGTGAGGCTCCATGAGAGCCCACTGTCAAGCTACTGACATTAAAGAAGCGCTTGTTGGGAGGCAACCCAATGTTATATTTATCTATTTTCTTTTTGTTATTTTATGTTTTCTGTAGGTTGATGATCATGGGAAGTCATAAAATCAATTGAAAAAGCAAAAACAGAATGAAAAATAGAAAGAAAAATAGCACACCCTGGAGGAAAACTTGCTGGCGTTTAAACGCCAGTAAGGGTAGCAAATTGGCGTTTAACGCCCAGTCTGGCACCATTCTGGGCGTTTAACGCCAGAAAGGGGCACCAGACTGGCGTTAAACGCCAGGAAAGGGCAAGAAGTTGGCGTTAAAAGCCAGAAATGGGCACCAGCCTGGCGTTTAACGCTAGAATTGGCATAAAGAGCATTTTTGCTCGCCACTTGGTGCAGGGATGAAATTTCCTTGACACCTCAGGATCTGTGGACCCCACAGGATCCCCACCTACCCCACCACTCTCTCTCTTCTTCACCCATTCACCAATCACCTCAACACCTCTTCCCCAAAAACCCCTCACCTATCAAATCCCACTATTCTCTTCACCACTCACATCCATCCTTCATAAAACCCCACCTACCTAACCATTCAAATTCAAACCACTTTCCCTCCCAAACCCACCC
>NC_029772.3:82081125-82086182 GCF_000817695.3 Arachis duranensis
TATAGACATTTATGAAGAGGGCGCTCAATGGAAGAGAGATTCAAGAGGGAAGCCGGTTCAACTGAGAAGGCATGACCTCAACCCGTGGCTAGAGGATGGTTGGAGTTTATCCAACGCTCAATCATTCCCACTAGCAACCGGTCCGAAGTTACTATAGACCGGGCTATCATGATTCATAGCATCATGATTGTAGAGGAAGTAGAAGTTCATGAGGTTATATCCCAAGAACATTATAAGGTGGCAGACAAGTCCTCTACCTTGGCAAGGTTAGCCTTCCCTCATCTCATTTGTCACCTTTGTTATTCAGTTGGAATTGACATAGAGGGAGACATCCTCATTGATGAAGACAAGCCCATCACTAAGAAGAGGATGGAGCAAACAGGAGATCCCACTCATCATGAAATCCCTGAGATACCTCAAGGGATGCACTTTCCTCCACAAAACTATTGGGAGCAAATCAACACCTCCTTAGGAGAATTGAGTTCCAACATGGGACAACTAAGGGTGGAGCACCAAGAACATTCCATCCTCCTCCATGAAATTATAGAAGATCAAAGAATCACGAGAGAGGAGCAACAAAGGCAAGGAAGAGACATTGAGGAGCTCAAGCACTCCATAAGATCTTCAAGAGAAAGAACAAGCCGCCATCACTAAGGTAGACCCATTCTTTAACTTCCTTGTTCTTTATTTTCCTGTTTTTTGAATTTTTATGCTTATGTTCATCATCTATGTTTGTGTTTTATGATCATTAGTGACTTAGTGTCTATGCCTTAAAGTTATGAATGTCCTATGAATCCATCACCTTTCTTAAATGAAAAAATTGTTCTTAATTGTAAAAGAGAAATGAAAAATGTTCTCAATTGAAAAAGAGAAGAATTGCATGAATTCTGAATTTTATAGCAGATTAATTATTTTGATGTGGAGGTAATACTTTGACTTCTGAATGTATGCTTGAACAGTGCATATGTCTTTTGAATTTGTTGTTCATGAATGTTGGCTCTTGAAAGAATGATGAAAACGGAGACATGTTACTGAGGATCTGAAAAATCATAAAAATGATTCTTGAAGCAAGAAAAAGCAGTGAATACAAAAAAAAAATCGAAAAAAAAGAAGGTGCTTGTGGTGTGAAGGTGTCAAGTGAAAAGTTTGAGACTGAGTGGATAAAGTCATGGTCCAAAGCAAAAAAGAGTGTGCTTAAGAACTCTAGACACCTCTATCTGGGGACTCTTGCAAAGTTGAGTCACAATCTGAAAAGGTTCACCCACTTATGTGTCTGTGGCATGTATGTATCCGGTGGTAATACTAGAAGACAGAGTGCTTTGGGCCACAGCCAAGACTCATAAAGTAGCTATGCTCAAGAACCATCATACTTAACTAGGAGAATCAATAACACTATCTAGATTCTGAGTTCCTAGAGAAGCCAATCATTCTGAATTTCAAAGGATAAAGTGAGATGCCGAAACTGTTCAGAGGCAAAAAGCTAAAAGCCCCGCTCATCTAATTAATATTGATCTTCATAGATGTTTTTGGAATTCATTGCATATTCTCTTCTTTTTATCTTATTTGATCTTCAGTTGCTTGAGGACAAGCAACAATTTAAGTTTGGTGTTGTGATGAGCGGATAATTTGTACGCTTTTTGGCATTGTTTTTAGTATTTTTTTAGTATGTTTTTGTTAGTTTTTATTATATTTTCATTAGTTTTTAGTTAAAATTCACTTTTCTGGACTTTACTATGAGTTTGTGTGTTTTTCTGTGATTTCAGGTATTTTCTGGCTGAAATTGAGGGACCTGAGCAAAAATCTGATTCAGATGCTGAAAAGGACTGCAGATGCAGTTGGATTCTGACCTCCCTGCACTCGAAGTATATTTTCTGGAGCTACAGAAGCTCAATTGGCGCGCTCTCAATTGCGTTGGAAAGTAGACAACTTGGGCTTTCCAGCAATGTATAATAGTCCATACTTTGCTCGAGATTTGATGGCCCAAACATGCGTTGCAAGTCAGCTCAAGAATTATGGCGTAAAACACCGGAACTGGCACAAAAGATGGCGTTTAACTCCAAGAAGAGTCTCTACACGAAAATGCTTCAATGCTCAGCCCAAGCACACACCAAGTGGGTCCGGAAGTAGATTTTTATGTCATTTACTCATTTCTGTAAACCCTAGCTACTAGTTCTCTATAAGTAGGACCTTTTGCTATTGTATTTTCATCTTTTGATCACTTTAGATCTGAGATCAGATCTTGGTTCTTCTGGTTCCCTCTCTGGGGCCAAAGCCAATGATCACCTTGTTCTTATGTATTTTCAACGGTAGAGTTTCTACACACCATAGATTAAGGTGTGGAGCTCTGCTGTACCTCGAGTATCAATGCAATTACTATTATTCTTCTATTCAATTCAGCTTATTCTTGTTCTAAGATAAAACTTGTTCTTCAACTTGATGAATGTGATGATCCGTGACGCTCATCATCATTCTCACCTATGAACATGTGCCTGACAACCACCTCCATTCTACCTTAGATTGAGTGGATATCTCTTGGATCCCTTAATCGAAATCTTAGTGGTATAAGCTAGAATTGATGGCGGCATTCAAGAGAATCCGGAAGGTCTAAACCTTGTCTGTGGTATTCTGAGTAGGATTCAAGGATTGAATGAATGTGACGAGCTTCAAACTCGCAATTGTGGGGCGTTATTGACAGACGCAAAAGAATCACTGGATTCTATTCCGACATAATCGAGAACCGACAGCTAAATAGCCGTGCTGTGACAGAGCGCATTGAACATTTTCACTGAGAGGATGGGAGGTAGCCACTGACAATGATGAAACCCTACATATAGCTTTCCATGGAAAGGAGTAAGAAGGATTGGATGAAGACAGTAGAAAAGCAGAGAGACGTAAGGGACAAAGCATCTCCATACGCTTATCTGAAATTCTCACCAATGAATTACATAAGTATCTCTATCCTTATTTTATGCTTTATTCATAAATCATCTATAACCATTTGAATCTTTCTGAATGAGATTTACAAGATGACCATAGCTTGCTTCATACCAACAATCTCTGTGGGATCGACCCTTACTCGCGTAAGGTTTATTACTTGCACGACCCAGTGCACTTGCTGGTTAGTTGTGTGGAGTTGTGATAAAGAGTTGAGATTACAATTGTGCGTACCATGTTGATGGCGCCATTGATGATCACAATTTCGTGCACCAAGTTTTTGGCGCCGTTGTCGGGGATTGTTCGAGTTTGGACAACTGACGGTTTATGTTGTTGCTTAGATTAGGACTGGTTTATTTTTGGTTGGTTTAGAGTCTTTTATTTGAGTCTAGTTTCATATTTTAAGTTTGGTGTCAATTGCATGCCTTTGCTTTCTTTTAATTTTTCAAATTTGCATGTTCTTAATCCTTTCTTGATCCTTAAAAATTCTAAGTTTGGTGTCTTCTTTGTGTTTTCCTTTAAAATTTTCGAAAATTTGTATTGATTTTCTAAAAATTTTAAGTTTGGTGTCATTTTGTTGTTTTTCTCTTTCCTCTTTTCAAAAATCAAATCTTTTTCAAAATAATTTTCAATCATATCTTTTCAATTGCTAATTCCAAAATCTTTTTAATTAATTAATTGATTTAATTTTCAATTTACTTTAATTTTATTTTCTTTTAGTATTTGAAATTTGATTTTATTTTCCATTTGTTTTATTTTATTATTTTCGGTTACATTAAAAAAAATAAATATTTTATTACACTTGTGAATCATTATCATATTCCCTTTCTCCATCATGGACCTAAGTGGAATTGAGCAGTCCAGAAGGACTCTGGGGTCATATGCTAACCCCATTACAGCTGCATATGGGAGTAGCATCTGTATACCTCCCATTAAAGCAAGCAGCTTTGAGCTAAATCCTCAACTCATTATCATGGTAATAACAAAATTGCCAGTATTCCGGTCTTCCACAGGAAGAACCTACTGAGTTTCTGGCACAGTTCTTGCAAATTGCTGACATAGTACGTGATAAAGAGGTGGATCAGGATGCTTACAGATTATTACTATTTCCATTTGCTGTAAAAGTTCAAGCTAAGAGATGGTTGAATAACCAACCCACAGCAAGCATAAAAACATGGAGACAGTTATCAGACAAATTCCTGAATCAATTTTACCCTCCAAAAAGGATGACACAGCTAAGGCTGGACATCCAAGGCTTTAAACAAGAGGATAATAAATCTCTTTATAATGCCTGGGAGAGGTATAGAGGTATGCTAAGAAAATGCCCCTCTGAGATGTTTTCAGAGTGGGTACAGTTAGACATTTTCTACTATGGGCCTACAGAAAAAGCTCAGATGTCTCTGGACCACTCAGCTGGTGGATCTATTCATATGAGGAAGACGATTGAAGAGGCTCAAGAACTGATAGATACTGTTGCTAGAAATCAACATTTGTACTCTAGCAGTGAGCCCTCTACAAAAGAACAGATTGTTGAGCTTAATGAGCAATTACTCCTGATGACAAAACAGTTGGCAAAATTTAAAGAGATGCTCCAAGAAACTAAAATTGCCAACAAGAACATAGAATCACAGTTGAATCAGACAAAATAGCAGTTATCTAAACAGATAACAGAAGAATGCCAAGCAGTTCAACTGAGAAGTGGGAAGACATTGAATAACACTGCTCAAAGTAGCAAAAAGCCAAGAAGGGAACAATTGACAGAGGATAACCAAACCACTGCCCAAAATCCCTCTGAGGACAGTAAGAGCCCAGAGAGGAATACTCCTGGCGTTCAAACGCCAGAAAGGGGGGAAAAGCTGGCGTTAAACGCCCATTCCATGCCCAGTTCTGGCGTTCAAACGCCAGAAAAGGGGGAAAAGTTGGCGTTAAACGCCCATTCCTCACCCAATCCTGGCATTCAAACGCCGATGAGGAATCAGACACCTGAGAGTGCTGATAGTAACCCCTCTAAAAAGGCTTCTCCAACCACCTCTGTAAGGAATAAACCTGCAGCAACTAAGGTTGAAGAATATAAAGCCAAGATGCCTTATCCTCAGAAACTCTGCCAAGCGGAATAGGATAAG
>NC_029772.3:82086210-82092393 GCF_000817695.3 Arachis duranensis
ACTGAAGAATGCAGTGCAGTCATTCTGAAGAGCTTACCAGAAAAGCTCCAAGATCCAGGAAGCTTTATGATACCATGCACATTAGAAGGTGCTTACACCAAGACAGCCCTGTGTGACCTTGGAGCAAGTATCAATCTAATACCTGCATCCACTATCAGAAAGCTTGGGTTGACTGAAGAAGTCAAACCAACCCGGATATGTCTCCAACTTGCTGATGGCTCCATTAAATATCCATCAGGCATAATTGAGGACATGATTGTCAAAGTTGGGCCATTCGCCTTTCCAACTGACTTTGTAGTGCGGGAAATGGAGGAGCACAAGAGTGCAACTCTCATCCTAGGAAGACCTTTCCTAGCAACTGGACGAACTCTTATTGATGTACAAAAAGGGGAAGTAAACCTGAGAGTCAATGAGGATGAGTTCAAGTTGAATGCTGTAAAAGCTATGCAGCATCCAGACACACCAAATGACTGCATGAGCGCTGACATTATTGACTCTTTGGTGGAAGAGATCAATATGGCTGAAAGTCTAGAATCAGAGCTAGAGGACATCTTCAAGGATGTTCAGCCTGATCAGGAAGAACCAAAGGAAACAAAAGAATTTTTGAAAATTCCTCAGGAAGAGGATAAACCTCCCAAACCTGAGCTCAAACCACTACCACCATCCCTGAAGTATGCATTTCTGGGAGAGGGTGACACTTTTCCAGTGATCATAAGCTCTGCTTTAAATCCACAGGAAAAGGAAGCACTGATTCAAGTGCTAAGGACACACAAGATAGCTCTTGGGTGGTCCATAAGTGATCTTAAGGGCATTAGCCCAGCAAGATGCATGCACAAGATCCTATTGGAGGATAATGCCAAACCAGTGGTTCAACCACAAGGGCGGCTAGATCCAGCCATGAAGGAGGTGGTGCAGAAAGAGGTCACTAAATTATTAGAGGCTGGGATTATTTATCCTATTTCTGATAGCCCTGGGTGAGCCCTGTCCAAGTTGTCCCCAAAAAGGGAGGCATGAAAGTGGTTCATAATGAAAAGAATGAATTGGTTCCTACAAGAACAGTTACAGGGTGGCGCATGTGTATTGACTACAGAAGGCTCAATATAGCCACCAGAAAGGATAATTTTCCTTTACCATTCATAGACCAAATGCTAGAAAGACTAGCGGGTCATGATTATTACTGCTTTTTGGACGGCTATTCAGGCTATAACCAAATTGCAGTAGATCCTCAGGACCAAGAGAAAATAGCATTTACATGTCCTTCTGGAGTATTTGCCTACAGAAGGATGCCTTTTGGTCTGTGCAATGAACCTGCAACCTTCCAGAGGTGCATGCTCTCTATCTTCTCAGATATGGTAGAGAAATTTTTGGAAGTCTTCATGGATGACTTTTCAGTATTTGGAGACTCATTCAGCTCATGCCTTAACCATCTAGCACTTGTTCTAAAAAGATGCCAAGAGACCAACCTAGTTTTAAACTGGGAGAAATGTCATTTTATGGTGACTGAAGGAATTGTCCTTGGGCATAAAATTTCAAGCAAGGGAATAGAGGTGGATCAAGTAAAGGTGGAGGTAATTGAAAAATTACCACCACCTGCCAATGTTAAGGCAATTAGAAGCTTTCTGGGGCATGCAGGATTCTACAGAAGGTTTATAAAGGATTTTTCAAAAATTGCAAAAAAAACTTGGTGCACGAAATCACAATCACACTCTTGCAATTCCGCACAACTAACCAGCAAGTGCACTGGGTCGTCCAGGTAATACCTTACGTGAGTAAGGGTCGATCCCACAGAGATTGTCGGATTGAATCAAGCTATGGTTATCTTGTAACTCTTAGTTAGGATATCAATAATTCTCAGGTTTAATTGTGAAAAGTAGAAGAACATGAAATAGATACTTGTTTTGCAGTAATGGAGAACAGGTTGAGGTTTTGGAGATGCTCTATCTTCTGAACCTCTACTTTCCCACTTTTTTCTTCTTCATGCACGCAAGGCTCCTTCCATGGCAAGCTGTATGTAGGGTTTCACCGTTGTCAATGGCTACCTCCCATCCTAGCTGTGAAAATGTTCAACGCGCTCTGTCACAGCACGGCTAATCATCTGTCGGTTCTCAATCAGGTTGGAATAGAATCCAGTGATTCTTTTGCGTCTATCACTAACGCCCAGCCTTCAAGAGTTTGAAGCTCGTCACAGTCATTCAATCCTTGAATCCTACTCAGAATACCACAGACAAGGTTTAGACCTTCCAGATTCTCTTGAATGCCGCCATCAATTCTAGCTTATACCACGAAGATTCTGATGAAGGAATCCAAGAGATACTCACTCAATCTAAAGTAGAACGGAGGTGGTTGTCAGGCACACGTTCATAGGTGAGAATGATGACGAGTGTCACGGATCATCACATTCATCAAGTTGAAGAACAAGTGATATCTTAGAATAGAAGCAAGCGTGATTGAATGAAAAACAGTAGTAATTGCATTAATCCATCAAGACACAGCAGAGCTTCTCACCCCCAACCATAGGGTTTAGAGACTCATGCCGTAGAAGATACAATAAGAAACGTGTAATGTGTCATGAGGTAGAGGTACAATGTCAAAAGGTCCTATTAATAGTGAGCTAGTAACCTAGGGTATACAGAAACGAGTAAATGACGTAAAAATCCACTTCCGGGGTCCACTTGGTGTGTGCTTGGGCTGAGAATTGAAGCTTTTATGTGTAAAGACTTTTTCTGGAGTTAAACGCCAGCTTTTATGCCAGTTTGGGCGTTTAACTCCAATTTTTGTGCCAGTTCCGGCGTTAAACGCCGGGAATTCTAAAGCTGATTTGCAACGCCGGTTTGGGCCATCAAATCTCGGGCAAAGTATAAACTATTATATATTTCTGGAAAGCCCAGAATGTCTACTTTCCAACGCAATTAAGAGCGTGCCAATTGGGCTTCTGTAGCTCCAGAAAAGCCACTTTGAGTGCAGGGAGGTCAGAATCCAACTGCATCTGCAGTCCTTTTCAGCCTCTGAATCAGATTTTTGCTCAGGTCCGTCGATTTCAGCCAGAAAATACCTGAAATCACAAAAAAACACGCAAACTCATAGTAAAGCCCAGAAAAGTGAATTTTAACTAAAAACTAATAAAAATGTAATAAAAACTAACTAAAATATACTAAAAGCATACTAAAAACAATGCCAAAAAGCGTATAAATTATCCACTCATCACAACACCAAACTTAAATTATTGCTTGTCCCCAAGCAACTGAAAATCAAAATAGGATTAAAAGAAGAGAATATACTATAGACTCCAAAATATCAAAGAAACTTAGCTCCAATTAGATGAGCGGGACTAGTAGCTTTTTGCTTCTGAACAGTTTTGGCATCTCACTTTATCCTTTGAAGTTTAGAATGATTGGCATCTATAGGAACTCAGAATTCAGATAGTGTTATTGATTCTCCTAGTTAAGTGTGGATGATTCTTGAACAAAGCTACTTTATGAGTCTTGGCTGTGGCCCAAAGCACTCTGTCTTCCAGTATTACCACCGGATACAAACATGCCACAAACACATGACTGGTGAACCTTTTCAGATTGTGACTCAGCTTTGCTGGAGTCCCCAATCAGAGGTGTCCAGGGTTCTTAAGCACACTCTTTTTGCCTTGGATCACCTTAAACTTTTTTTTTACTGCTTTTTCTTGCTTCAAGAATCAATTTGATGATTTTTCAGATCCTCAATAACATTTCTCCTTTTCCATCATTCTTTCAAGAGCCAACAAGTTTAACATTCTTTAATCAACAAATTCAAAAGACATATGCACTGTTCAAGCATTCATTCAGAAAACAAAAAGTATTGTCACCACATCAAACGAATTCAACTAGTTTCAAAGATGAATTCGAAATCCTACACTTCTTGTTCTTTTGTGATTAAAGCATTTTTCATTTAAGAGAGGTGATGGATTCATAAGACATTCATAGCTTTAAGGTATAGACATTAAATTTTATTAATCATTAATTAAGAACAAGACTCAAAGATAAACATAAGATAAGACTAATAGTAATAGAAAACAAAAATTTAAATGACTCTAAAATAGACTCTTAATGATAGAGGTTATCACAGAGTTAGGACTCAACAACCTTGATCTTGAGAAGTGGATGCTCCCTCAACTTGTGGGGTATTTGACCCTTCAAGGGAGAGCTTCTGGTGCTTCAACTCCTGTAGCTCACGGCCCTGCTTCTCTTGTTCCTTCAGCAATTTGCAGAGCATGCATTTTTGATTCTGCTGTTCTTCCTTAATTTGTTCCATAGCCTCTTGCAGCTTGGCAACAGATGCTTCTAGGCGGGTCCAGTAGTTAATTTCAGGGAGCTCAGGGAGGAACGCCTACGCCCTCCTTTTGATAGAATTATCTTGCATTTGTCCTTCCATTGACTTCTTAGTGATTGGATGTTCAATTGGGATGAATTCATCTACTCCCATCCTCACCCCAGCATCTTAATATAGCAAAGAGATTAAGCTTGGGTAAGCCAGTTTGGCTTCAGTGGAATTCTTGTTTGCAATTGTGTAAGTTGCTAGTGGGCAATATGGAACGCCCAATGAAGTCTAGCCAACCTCTTGCAATTGGTTTGAGATCTCCCCTCTTGAGTTGGTTTGGGACACCTTTTGAATTGGTTGTCCACTTAGTTCCAGGGAGGCATATGTCCTCTAGAACTTGATCCAACCCCTTATCTGCTCTCACCATTCTCGTATTAAAGGATTCATGATCATCTTGCAGTTGATGCAATTTGAAGACCTCTCTTATTTTGTCCAGATGGAAGTAAATAATTCTCCCTCTGACCATGGTTCTATAGGTATGAAAAGCGGTTCCAGTCATTCTCTGCTTATCTGTAAGCCACATATTTGAGTAGAATTCCTGAACCATGTTTCTTCCAACCTTTGTCTCAGGGTTGGTTAGAACTTCCCATCCGCTGTTTCGAATTTGCTCTTGGATCTCTGGATATTCATCTTCTTTCAGATCAAATTTAACTTTCGGGATCACTGACCTTAGACCCATTATTTTGTGGTAATGGTCTGCATGTTCTTTGGTTAAGAACCTCTCTTGACTCCAAATGTCCTTTGGAGTGTTCTCTTTCTTGCCTCTTGAATTGGTTTGTTTTCCCTTGGGAGCCATGATCTTGATGAGCCTTAGCTTAGTGATCACGGAAAAATACACCACACTTAGAGGTTTGCTTGTCCTCAAGTAAAAAAAAAGAAAGTAAAGAGGAGGGAGAGGAGGAGAGCAAATTCGAATGGTGGGGAAAAAGGGGATGGCCAAACATGTATTTATAAGGGAGGAGGAGAGTTTTCGAAAATATTGAAAGAGATTTGAGAAGATATGGAAAGAATTTGAGAGATGTTTGAGTTTTTTGAAGAAGATTTGGAAAGGATTTGAAAGAGATTTGAAGAATGATTTTAATTTTTGAAAAATTGAAGGTGAATAATGAAAGTTTGAAATGTGTTTATGTAGAAAATTATGGATCAAAACAGGAAAGTTTGAAAAAATTTGAAGTGGAAAGCAAAATCTCTGTCCCCCACCTATCTGGCGTTAAACGCCCAGAATGGTATCTATTCTGGCGTTTAACGCCCAAATGTTGGCCAATTTGGGCGTTTAACGCCCAGCCAGGTACCCTGGCTGGCGTTAAATGCCAGAAATCCCTTCTTCACTGGGCATTTTACGAAATGCCCAGGATGCTGCACACCTGGCGTTAAACGCCCAGAATGGTGCCCATTCTGGCGTTTAACGCCCAGAGCACCCCTTACTGGCATTTTTTCGCCAGCAAGCTCCTTTTCTCTACTTTTTGCACTGAATCCTTCTGTAACTCTGTGAATTCCTTCAATTTTGATGATCACCCTTTGAGAATATGTAGCAAACTTTTATTAAATAAAACAGATAACTTGCTAATGACTGGGTTGCCTCCCAGCAAGCGCTTCTTTATCGTCTTTAGCTGGACCTTTTACTGAGATTCATTCAAGCCTCAGCTTTGAGCATTCTTGCTCAAAATTGCTTCCAAGATAATGTTTGATCCACTGTCCATTAACAATGAACTTTTTATCAGAATCAATATCCTGAAGCTCAACATATCCATATGGTGACACTCCTGTAATCACATACGAACCCCTCCATCGGGATTTAAGTTTTCCTGGGAATAGTCTGAGCCTAGAGTTGAAGAG
>NC_029772.3:82092435-82093154 GCF_000817695.3 Arachis duranensis
CCTTTTCCTTATAGATTTTTGCATTTTCGAAGGCACTGAGTCTGAACTCCTCTAGCTCATTTAGCTGGAGCAATCTTTTTTCACCAGCTAACTTAGCATCCATGTTTAGGAATCTGGTTGCCCAGTAGGCTTTATGTTCCACTTCCACGGGCAGATGACAGGCCTTCCCATACACAAGTTGGTAAGGAGAGGTTCCTAGAGGAGTCTTGTATGCTGTTCTGTATGCCCACAGAGCATCATCCAAGCTCTTTGCCCAATTCTTTCTACGGGCAATAACAGCCCGTTCCAGGATTCTTTTTAGCTCTCTATTAGAGACTTCAGCTTTCCCATTTGTCTGTGGATGATACGGAGTTGCTACTTTGTGGCTAATTCCATATCGAACCATAGCAGAGTACAGCTGTTTATTACAGAAATGAGTGCCCCCATCACTGATTAGTACTCTGGGAACACCAAACCTGCTGAAGATGTGTTTCTGAAGGAATTTCAGCACGGTCTTGGTATCATTATTGGGTGTGGCAATTGCTTTTACCCATTTAGATACATAGTCTACTGCCGCCAGAATATAAGTGTTTGAGTATGATGGTGGGAAGGGATCCATGAAGTCAATTCCCCATACATCAAACAATTCAATCTCTAAGATCCCTTTGTTGAGGCATGGCGTAACCATGAGGCAAGTTACCAGCTCTTTGGCAACTGTCACAGTTACGCACAAACTCTCG
>NC_029772.3:82093366-82095194 GCF_000817695.3 Arachis duranensis
ATTCCGTCTGCACATCTCTTAAAGAGATATGGCTCATCCCATAGGTAGTACTTGGCATCTGAAAT
Source organism: Arachis duranensis (assembly GCF_000817695.3). NCBI lineage: Eukaryota > Viridiplantae > Streptophyta > Magnoliopsida > Fabales > Fabaceae > Arachis > Arachis duranensis. Next base: position 82,093,432 of record NC_029772.3, read on the forward strand.
TAATTTTTTTCTTTGCACTCTGCTGTACTCCTGTGGTATGAACCTCACAGCTTTATAGTTTGCAATGTCTGCAAACCATGGAGCTTCCTGAATGCGAAAGAGTTGCTCATCTGGAAAGGTCTCAGAGATCTCAGTAGAAGGGAGGGACGCCCCGGCTTCTTGTTCTATTTGGGACAGATGATCAGCTACTTAGTTCTCTGTCCCTTTTCTGTCTCTTATTTCTATATCAAACTCTTGCAGAAGCAGCACCCACCTTATGAGCCTGGGTTTTGAATCCTGCTTTGTGAGTAAATATTTAAGAGCAGCATGGTTAGTGTACACAATCACTTTTGACCCTACCAAATAGGATCTAAACTTGTTAATGGCATAAACCACTGCAAGTAACTCTTTTTCTATGGTTGTGTAATTCTTCTGTGCGTCATTTAGAACACGGCTAGCATAATAAATGACGTGCAGAAGTTTGTTATGCCTCTGTCCCAACACTGCACCAATGGCATGGTCACTGGCATCACACATTAGTTCGAATGGCAATGTCCAGTCTGGTGCAGAGATAACTGGTGCTGTGACCAGCTTGGCTTTCAGGGGATAAAGAGTTATGATCCTGAACCTTGGTGCACAAAATTGTGATCATCAACGGTGCCAAAAACTTGGTGCACGAAATTGTGATCATCAATGGCACCATCAACATGGTACGCACAATTGTAATCTCAACTCTTTATCACAACTTCGCACAACTAACCAGCAAGTGGACTGGGTCGTCCAAGTAATAAACCTTACGCGAGTAAGGGTCGATCCCACGGAGATTGTTGGTATGAAGCAAGCTATGGTCATCTTGTAAATCTCAGTCAGGCAGATTCAATTGGTTATGAATGATTTATGAATAAAACATAAAATAAGGATAGAGATACTTATGTAATTCATTGGTGAGAATTTCAGATAAGCGTATGGAGATGCTTTGTCCTTTCCGTCTCTCTGCTTTCCTACTATCTTCATCCAATCCTTCTTACTCCTTTCCATGGCAACAAGATGAACCGTCAGTTGTCCAAACTCAAACAATCCCCAGCAAAGGCGCCAAAAACTTGGTGCATGAAATTGTGATCATCAATGGCGCCATCAACATGGTACGTACAATTGTAATCTCAACTCTTTATCACAACTTCGCACAACTAACCAGCAAGTGCACTGGGTCGTCCAAGTAATAAACCTTATGCGAGTAAGGGTTGATCCCACAGAGATTGTTGGTATGAAGCAAGCTATGGTCATCTTGTAAATCTCAGTCAGGCAGATTCAATTGGTTATGAATGATTTATGAATAAAACATAAAATAAGGATAGAGATACTTATGTAATTCATTGGTGAGAATTTCAGATAAGCGTATGGAGATGCTTTGTCCCTTCCGTCTCTCTGCTCTCCTACTGTCTTCATCCAATCCTTCTTACTCCTTTCCATGGCAAGCTGTATGTAGGGTTTCACCGTTGTCAGTGGCTACCTCCCATCCTCTCAGTGAAAATGTTCAACGCGCTCTGTCCCAGCACGGCTATTCAGCTGTCGGTTCTCGATCATGTCGGAATAGAATCCAGTGATTCTTTTGCGTCTCTCACTAACGCCCCACAATCGCGACTTTGAAGCTCGTCACAGTCATTCAATCCCTGAATCCTACTCAGAATACCACAGACAAGGTTTAGACCTTCCGGATTCTCTTGAATGCCGCCATTAGTTCTAGCTTATACCACGAAGATTCTGATTAAGGAATCCAAGAGATA
>NC_029772.3:82095225-82115953 GCF_000817695.3 Arachis duranensis
CGGATTCTCTTGAATGCCGCCATCAATTCTAGCTTATACCACGAAGATTCCGATTAAGGGATCCAAGAGATATCCACTCAATCTAAGGTAGAACGGAGGTGGTTGTCAGGCACACGTTCATAGGTGAGAATGATGATGAGTGTCACGGATCATCACATTCATCAAGTTGAAGAACAAGTGATATCTTAGAACAAGAATAAGCTGAATTGAATAGAAGAATAATAGTAATTGCATTGATACTCGAGGTACAGCAGAGCTCCACACCTTAATCTATGGTGTGTAGAAACTCCACAGTTGAAAATATATAAGAACAAGGTGATCATTGGCTTCGGCCCCAGAGAGGGAACCAAAAGAACCAAGATCTGATCTAAGATCTAAAGTGATCAAAAGATGAAAATACAATAGCAAAAGGTCCTACTTATAGAGAACTAGTAGCCTAGGGTTTACAGAAATGAGTAAATGTCGTATAAATCCACTTCCGCGCCCACTTGGTGTGTGCTTGGGCTGAGCATTGAAGCCTTTTTGTGTAGAGACTCTTCTTGGAGTTAAACGCCAGCTTTTGTGCCAGTTTGGGCGTTTAACTCCCTTTCTTGTGCCAGTTCTGGCGTTTTACGCCAGAATTCTTGAGCTGAATTGGAATGCCTGTTTGGGCCATCAAATCTCGAGCAAAGTATGAACTATTATACATTGCTGGAAAGCCCAGGATGTCTACTTTCCAACGCAGTTGAGAGCGCGCCAATTGGACTTCTGTAGCTCCAGAAAATCCACTTCTAGTGCAGGGAGGTTAGAATCCAACAACATCTGCAGTCCTTTTCAGCCTCTGAATCAGATTTTTGCTCAGGTCCCTCAATTTCATCCAGAAAATATGAAATCACAGAAAAACACACAAACTTATAGTAAAGTCCAGAAAAGTGAATTTTAACTAAAAACTAATAAAAATATAATAAAAACTAACTAAAACATATTAAAAACATACTAAAAACAATGCCAAAAAGTGTATAAATTATCCGCTCATCAAACATCACAAATATAAAGAAAATAACATAACATCATCCTAAAAAATATAAAAACTAGAACAATTCATTAACGTCGTAATCATTATGTTCTCCAACATTTTGATTTCCATTAGGAGGAAAGTTGAGAAGCTCATTGAAAGCATCATCATGAAGAAGAGGAATCTCCAAATCAATCAAAGGACTCTCATCTTTACCTCCATCTTCTTGAGGGGCTAAGTTTACATCATTTTGTGTGTCAAACTCCTCCAAATTTTCCATCATATTTTCATCTTCCACAATCCATTCTTCATCTGAATCCAAGTCTTCAAGACTATAGTCAGCAGTATTTCTTGATGGCTTCTTCCTTGCCAATCTTAAATTGGTCATCACAAAAACAACGTCATTTTTTGTACTTGTCTTCAAATGATTTCTCCTTTTCATGTGAACCTAATAATATCAAAATTTATTAACATTGATTTAAAATAAATACATATACTAATTAGAAAGTAATAGAATTGAATAATTAACTAATTCTATAATTTATAAATAAATCCCTAAACTAGTATCAAATTAAAAGTTTACCATCTCAAAAGTACTCCAATTGCGCTCACATTCCGATGAACTACAAGTCAAGCTCAACACACGGATAGCAAACTTTTGAAGTTCTGGATGTTCATCCCCATAAGAATCCCACCATTGTGAAGGTGTTTTGGGTTTGAGAGCATTCTTGGCTACATATTTACCAAAAAATTTAGCCTTACCCTTGAAATCTTCAAGTTGACTATCAATAATTGTAATGAGTGCAGGATCTCCCACAAGTATATCCAAACAATCATAAAGTCCTTTCTTAACATCATACTCAACCTTAAAATTAGGACTATAATGAATTTGTGGATTCAAATAATAGCCTGCAGCATGCAAAGGCTTAAAGAGTTGCTTGTCCCATCTTGCATCAATAATATCCCACAAAGGCTTATAACTAAAAAGAACATCGAAATAATGAATTAGACAATTACCTAATTAGTAAATAATTAAATGGTAATACTGAAAGAAAAATGTTTACTTATTACTAGTTTTATTACCTTGCTTCAACACTTTGAAAAGCATCTTTAATTTTTTCTTTAGCACGATCAATTTCATAATACATGTATCCCATAGCTGGTTTTCCCTCTGAATCCACTATACAGAGCACATGAAGAAGAGGATAAGCACCTCTCAAGCAATGGATAATGTTTTTCAAAATTTTTTTATCCAAAACAATATTTTCAATGTTTTTTCCATCCCTTGTCTTTGAACACTTGCTTGCCTTCCACTCATCCGAGATGAACATTCTAATTATTGGATTCTTTTTCTCATTAAGACTACCCAAAGTAAGGTAAGAAGTAGCAAATCGTGTCATACCTGGCCTCACCAAATCTCTTCCTTTGGTGTGTTGTTGCAAAAGGGAAATTAGAGAAGTCCTAGAATATATGTAAGTGGTAAGTCTTCTTCCTTTGGCAATGGTGTCTCTGTGAAGAGCTAGCTTCTTCTTAAAATCTTCAAGCATCAAATCAATGCAATGAGCAGCACAAAGAGTCCAATAAAGATCCTTTCTCTTTTTTATCAATATTTGTCCTGCCTTTTTGTAGTTAGCTGCATTATCAGTTACAACTTGAACCACATTCTCTTCTCCCACTTCCTCTACAACTTCATCAATCATCTTGAATATCTTTTCAGCTGTTTTGCATATATCAGAAGCATTAATCGATTTCAAGAAAACAGTTTCCTTAGGACTATTCACAAGGAAGTTGAGAATAGTTCTCCTTCTTTTATCCGTCCAACCATCTGTCATAATAGTGCATCCACTTTTTTTCCATTCAGCTTTATGTTCTTCTACTGTTAGTTTAGTTGACTCTACCTTCTTCTTCAATAATTTTCCTCTTAACTCATCATAAGAGGGTGGCTTGAATCATAATCCATGGCGAGCAACCTTCTCAAGCATGCTATGATATTCTTCAGATCTTGCAACATTAAAGGGAATAGCATTATTGTAGATGAACGAAGCAATTTTATCACACGCCTCTTCCCTTAGACCCTTCTTAAAAATAGAGTTGACTGTTGTTTGAGTGCTCACACCCCTTTTCTTAAAGAGACTTGCTGGTGTCTCTATTTCTTTTCCCTTTCTTTTCTCACCAACTAAAGCATCCCTTTCTTCTTCTACTCCTTCATCTTTACTTTGTATCTTTTTCTCAAAGTCTCTTGTCTTCTTAACCAAATTTTTTGCAAACCAACAACAATATCAAACATCTCCTTTTTAACCTCATCAGAAACACTCATACAAGGTTCAACATCTTTTTTTGTTCATGCCAAATGATGTTTCAACCTATACACTCCTCCTGTCACAACCTTATCACAATACTTACATTTTTTTTCTTGGCATCTCCATCAATAGAAATCCCATGCTTCCAAGCTTTATCACTCCTATTTCCTGGAGTATTTTTAGCGATCTTCTCGGATGCACCACCACCAACAGTTTTAGCTCCAGTATTATTTCCACCATTATTCACATTTGAAGCCATTTCAAACCTAAATAAATAGAAGAAAACAATTAATTCCTTAAGACTAAACTATGGCTTTTGAAGTGATGATATAGTATTAATTTTTTTCGAGGGAGGGGGCTTAAAGCCCCAAATATAGTAGTAATAAACAAATAATATAGTACATTAATAAAATTTGAACAATTTGATATACAGCAAACTAATGAATACATTATCAAGTGAGAATACTTAAATATTATTATAAAAAATGCAACAAATTCACATAATTTTCAAAAGAAAATGGTGCAATATATATCAAATTCACTACACAAAGGCTTATATGGTCCAATAAATTTCAGGATTTATGAAACATCATAACCAAAAATAACTTATTAAGAAAACTCCATAGCCACAATTTGAACAGATCATGAACATGAACCCCAAAATATTTGTTTCATCCATGCCTAGCTAGCTAGCATTAAAAAGAAAATAAAATTATATTGAACATTACCAAAGATATGAACGTGTTCCTTGTAACATAAATTCTTATCTATACTCTCAAATACATCAATTGGAGCAACTAATTACCAATTACAACACAAGAGCTAAATATGCTAAATATTAATACACAATTACACAAAGGCCTATATAAATATCGGATATTGTCACTAGTTTCATTAAATAGTTAACAATCCTTAACAAGATGGAATTATAAATTTTCTTCTAGAACAAACTTATATATAAAAGTATATATATCTACTAATGCTAGTCAATTGAACAAATAAACATACATGGCACTATTATCTAAATACTAACATAAATGATCTTTATTTTAATCAATAACTTTGTTCTATTATCTACTATCTAATAATATAGTTGGTATAAGAAACTCCAATTTGATGTCAGCAAGTTCACAATTGAGAGTAGATTATATTACTTATTTGATTTGTAGTAGCAAGCTTAAACTCTATTTTAATTATTTGAGAAGCTTACCTCAGAGTCTTTAAATTTGAGAGTTGAGAACTTGAGATACTTCACTGGATTTATTAACTTTGAGAAGCAGCAGGCCAGCAGCTGCAATCTTTCTCACATATCCACGAAGTGATATTAGCAAAAGTATTTTTCATAATAAAAAAGAAAGAACAAATAAAATTGATACCACAATTCTTATTCATATCCAACAACAACTAAATTGAAGTATTGAAATTAAATAGAGCATATAGTTAAAACTTAAAATAAAGTTTAAACATTCATAAGTAAAGTATATAAATGAATATATAATTAACTTTGTTACTATGTAATGTAAGCATTTAGGCTTTATCCTGTAGCAATAGAAATATATCACTCTTTGATCTTTGTGAATTGTGAATAACAATAACAAGTAAAGCATATGCACCTAAATCCTGATGTCCTAATCCCGATTCCCAAATTCCCAATATTTATAAGTGTATCATATGATTCATATCATATTGGTAATGAGGCAACTATAATTTATTTGCTAATTTCTTGAATATAATGATGGTAAAGAAATTAAAATCAAGAAGCATGAGAAGGAGTTGAGGATCTTACATGCACAAAGCAGAGTTGAAGATGCTAACTTGTCATGGAGAAGGCAACAATGGCAGAATCGCAAAAGTGCAGAGTCCCAAAATAAAAACCATAAAAGTGCAGAACTAGAATGCGATAGGTTAGGGAAGTGGGAGTCAGACAGTCAGGGAGAGTAGAAGAGTGACAGGGAGGTTACAGTATTTCAAATTAAAACTGAAATTGAAAAGATTGAATTAAGGCGGTGAAGAAATCGAAGGGTTTTTTGGTTAGATCCGGGTTGGGCCAGGCAGTTCATCCCAAACCCATTGCTATTCATCTCCTAAATTGTTTCGCTTTTGACGCGGGGGAGACGAAGACGATTTCACGATCCTACGATCTTCCACGGCGATTCTATGTTTTTGAGATTTATCAGGAACGGAAGTAGAAATAGACACGCACAACAGTTGCAGGAACGTAGAATCGTCCGTTTCTACGATTAAAGATGCAATTTTTGCTACCTTGGTTGAAGTGCAACATTCACATTTCATTCAATACGCATATATGCAATCATACTCAGCCATAATCAATAATGGCTCCCCCATAACTCGGTAATAACTCAGCCATCCGGCTCATAATTCATTCCATATCCAGCCAATTTATTAACAAATATAGCCCATCGGCTCATGGCAGATAAAGCACTTCCACTGCCATCCTCCGTATCTCATACAATCATCTTTGATCATCATTGATCATTAGTTATCCCTTTTCTTCATTCACAAGTTATCACACTCCCTAGCTCCTTTCTCATTGCTAGGCATATCATAATGATTTAAGACATAAGGGGTGAGATCGGAGGCCTAGAAGTATGAAATTTGGCTTTGAAAACTCAAAAATTAACTTTGGAGAGAAAACAGGGTCAGCCGTACGCGTCGTCCACGCGTACGCGTGGAAAAGCCAAAAAGTCCATCGACGCGTATGCGTCGCCTACGCGTACGCGTGGATGGAAAAACAACCAAGTGACACCTACGTGTTAGCCACGCATACACGTGGGTGCGTTTATACCCCACGCACAAAACTGGCACAATTCTCGCACAACTCTCGGGAATTTGGCTAGGCATTTGGTGCAGCTCACCGACGCGTACGCGTCGGTCACGTGCATGCATGGGTAGTGAAAACGACGCGTATGCATCGCGTCGGCCACACCTACGCGTGGGTGCGCGTTCTGCAAAAAATTTCTAAGTTAAAACTGCAAAATTCACAGATTCAAACCCCAATCTTCCGACGGACATAACGCATTCGTTTCAAATCATTTTTCGCCCGTTCTTCGAACGACATGAACATCCCGAATTCAATTTTATTTCTAAACAAGTTTGGCACAAAACAGGGATCCAGAGTCCAAGTTATGCTCCACCAAGGTATGCCCAAAATCCACATTTTCATACAAAATCACAAAGTGCCCTTTTCAAAACAAACCAATTTCAACCTTTTTCAAGATCAACCAAAACATACCAATTTCAACCCTTTTTGAAATCAACCCAAAACATACCAAAAATCAACCTCAAGCCTCCTCAACTCATACATTAACATTTTCATCAAAATAACAAAACACCATCCCATCATTTTAATCCTTCTCACTCAATTAACTCAATCTCAAACAAAATTTTATGTCATATACTCTTTCTCATACCAATTTCCAACAACACCATTTTCAATCAACTATCATTACACATGATCAATATCATACTCACCATCCACATAGTTTCACCCATAATTCAACCTCAATCAATTATTAAGCATATATCACAACATGCATATCTCTCATGCATCATACCATCAAGGCATCAATATTCATAATCACATATATGACCACACCATATATCACAAACATTCAACAACATCAATAATTCAATTTCTATCTTAGTGCCTCTAGCGTAAGTTTTCACACCACATTACATTTTAGATATAGAAAATTGAGACCATACCTTAGCCATTTTTTTCGCTCAACTGGAGCACTTCCAAATCACTTGTGCTCAAGGTCTCAAGGTCTCAACACCTCTAAGAACAGATTTTTACCCACCAAAGCCTTTTTTCAAGCTTTCCAAAATCTCAATCAAGCTTCAATATTCACATACACACTACCTAAGCCACAATTATCATACCCAAACACAACATCTCAATACCTAAACATCATAAAATAACAAATTACACTAGGGTTGAGAATCTTACTACACCCAAGGTTCAAGGAGACAAGATTAATCTTCTCCTTCAAGAGAGTTGGGTCCTATAATATCAAAGAGCCCAAAATCTCAACACTTTTCACCCAAAAATTTGAAATTAAGGGATGAAGAACTGAGATGAAATCATGGCTTACTGACGAACGGATTCTTGAATGGTCTAGAATTTCACAATTAAGTTATCATTGAAAGTATAGCTTCTAAACCAACAAGAATCCTTTCGTACAAAAGATTGTTTGTCACAAGTAACAAACCCCTAGTAAAACTAATAACCGAAGTATTTAAATCTCGGGTCGTCTCTCAAGGAATTGCAGGGAAGTATTCTTGTTATTGGTTATGTAAAGGTATATTTTGGATTTTTTAAGATAAAAAGCAAGAATAGTAAGTGGCAAAAAGAATAAACTTATAACTAGAAAAGCTCTTGGCAAGGAGAGGATTAATCGAAAGTTCTATCATTGTTGGATTTCCCAAAATTAATAATAATAGGTTGCTGTTTCTACTTGGTTATCCTTTACCGTATAAAGAAAAGTTAAGTTGAGAGCCAACTTCTATTCACAAGTCCTAATCCTTTCCCTTGGGAAGGATTAGGTTAGAGACTAGAAAGCCAGCCAACAACTTCCAATTACCTATTAACTCTTGAGTCTTTCAACTCAAGGGTCTCCAAATATTAATCAACTCCAAGGCCTAAAGGAGAGAAATCTAAATTAAATTGAAAGCATCAATAATATAAATTGAAGAAAGCAATAATAAATCTTAAATACCTCAATTTTTATTAAATATAAAATCAAATCTAACATGGAAATTCAAAAATTAAAGTAATAGAATAAATAAAAGTAGAAGAGAAACTAAATTAAAGGAACATTGAACCTAGAATTGGGAAGAAATAGCCTAAAACTAATAGAAATCCTAAATCCTAAAACCTAGAGAGAGGAGAGAGCCTCTCTCTCTAAAAACTACATCTAGAACCTAAAATTATGAAAAGTGAGAAGTCCCATTGATTCCTCTACTCTGCAGCCTCTAATCTGTGTTTTCTGGGCCAAGAACTGGGTCAAAAATAGCCCATAAATTGCTGGGGACGATTTCTGGGTCACTGAATTTTCTGTAGAACAAATCACGCGTGCGCATCGATTAGCTGTACCGCCACTATGGCAAATTATATATCATTTCGAAGCCCTGAACGTTAGATTTTCAACGCAACTAAAGCCGCCTCATTTGGATTTCTTTAGCTCAAGTTACAATCGATTGAGTACGAAGAGGTCATGGCTGACAACATTAGCAATTCCCTCAATTTTTTGTATTCTTTCCACTTTTGCATGCTTCTTTTCCATCCTCTAAGCCATTCCTGCCCTATAAACCCTGAAATCACTTAACACACATATCAAGGCATCAAATGGTATTAAGAGAGGATTAAGATTAGAAAAATTAAGGCCAAAGAAGCATGTTTCCAATCATAGCACAAAATCAGGAAGGAAAATGTAAAATATGCAATTTATATGAATAAGTGTGAGAATAGTGGATAAAATCCACTCAATTAAGCACAATATGTACCGCAAAATAGTGGTGCATCAAATCTCCCCACACTTAAACATTAGCATGTCCTCATGCTAAGCTCAAGAGAAGCTATAAGAGTGAAGATGAATGGTAGAAAGTATGAGATGCAACCTATAAATGCAACTATATGCTAAGATATTTCTGTCTACTTGGTTAAAAGTAAATAAGCTCTTCAAGACAAACATAAATCAGATTTCACTAATTCAAATTATACAATAAAAGAAAAGTAAACTTGTAAGAAGATAGCTCATGAAAGCAGGAAACATAGAATCAAGCATTGAACCCTCACAGGAAGTGTATATGCACTCTAATCTCTCAAGTGTCTAGGGTCAATCACTCTACTCTTCTCTAATCAGGCTTTCTAAAACTTTGTTCTTCATCTAACCAATCAACAAGTATTTAGTATACCAATCCAAATATCATGAGGTATTTTCAAGGTTGTAATGGGGCTAAGGTAAGGGTAAGGATATATGTATGGCCAAGTGAGCTAAAGTATGAATCTTTGATTAACCCAAGCTCTCACCTAACACACATACACACTCTATGTAACTCTAAAATCATGCCTAGCTACCCAAAATTTTCACTTTTGCATTACATACTCATGTATCAACTTTTCTTTAATTTTATCACATATGCATTGATCGTTTATTAAACTTAACATTGGGGTAATTTTGTCCCCTTATTCACTTATTTACTTAATTATTTGAATATTTTTGGTTTTTCTCCCTTTTTTTGAAAGCAAACATAACATATCAATGCACATGAGTTTTTAATTTTTCTGGTCTCATATGAGTAGGTACCCAAATTCCCAATATTTTGTCAATAAAACACTGTTATACTTTCATCAACCCAAGTTCCCACAGTTTCCCACACTTAATTGACACATAACCTCTAACTTAAGCTAACCAAAGATTCATTTGGGGTAATTAATTATTTTTTCCGCTTAAGGCTAGTGATGTGGTAAAATATAGAATAAACGGGGGATTAAAAGGCTTAAGGTGGAAAACAAAGGTGATTGAAAGGGTAGGCTATTTAGGATTAGTGAGCTAACAACAAATGATGACCTCAATCATATGCAAGCATGTAAATACACTAAACAATGGACATATAGAATGAAACAAAATATAGATTACAATCATAGAGAAGAAAACACACAAGAATAAAAATTTATGGCTAAATAATGTAACCATATAATTAAGCTCAAGTCTCACAGGTTGTGTGTTCTTAGCTATAAACTATGTTCCAAATAAAATTTTTTTCAAACAAGTTTAACAAAAAAGTTTTAATTCAAATTAGTGAAATACCTTAAAAAGTTTCTTGAAAAAGAATTAATCATTTCAACCAAGTAACGATAATATATGCACAAAATCAAACAAACATGCAATTAAACATGCAAATGCAACAATGAACTAACAAAAAAAAAAACAAAAATTGGTGTTGAAAAGAAAGTGACTAACCCACGGAGATCGGTATCGACCTCCTCACACTTAAAGATTGCACCATCCTCGGTGCATGCTGAGATGTGCAAGTGGACGGGTTGTGAGCTACAACTACTGCGCTTACTCCAAAGAATGCGCATATGGACTTGTTTGTCTCCCCATTAAGAAGCTTTTCCTTTTTTTTTCTCTTGGTGGCCATCTTGAAAAAGGAAGAAAGGAAAGGGACATGTAATTCAAATAGCTAGAACCGGGAGGAGGAAAGTCCAAGTGATAATCAATGCCAAGGTAAAAGATAATGTCTTAAATACATGGTTGCGACTACATACAAATAGGACATTAATTGAAGTCAATGAAGGCATTTTAGAGCAACTAGATACAAGAGGTTTAAAAGCATGCAAGCGAAGGCATGAGAAGTATAACTCAAACATCAAGTAATAAATGTGCCAAATAAAAGAGTATTTGTGATGATGACAATTGTGAATGATAATCCCAATTACATGTGGAATGCAAGTGTTTGGAAAAAGAGGCATTTCAAGTAAAATAGGAGTAAAACAAAATAGAGTTCAAGATGCCATAGGCTTTTTCACAAATACTTAGTGAGCAAGTTAAAGTAGGAATGAAAATAATATAATCCAAATGTATATGAGAGCCAAATTGAAGTATCAATTGTCAAATCACTCCTCATAATATTCACAAGCTCAGTTACAATAAGGTAGAACCCAAATAAAGCTCCAACACCAACATAAAAATGCATGAAAATGAAAAAGAAAGAAAAGGAAACCATAAATAATTAAGCTAAAAGAAAATTTAGAAGAAAGAAAAATAATTAAATACAGTAATTAAAAGATGAATGAAAGAAAGAATAGAGGGGAGGAAAAAAAGTGTGAAAGGTAAAATAAGAAGAATGCAGAAGAGATGAGGAAGGAGAAGAAGAAAGAATGAGGATTTGAAAAGAAAAGAAAAGAAAACTGATTAGGCGGCGCGCTGCGTGCAAGGTGCACGGCGCTAGTGATGCGGACGCGTCACCCACGTGGACGCGTCACCCACGCGGACGCGTGGGTGAGTGTATAGGGGAGGGACGCGGAAGCGTCCATCACGCGCACGCGTGATTAGGGATCGTGCAAAACGCACGAAGCCATCCACACTCCCGCACAACTCTCTGTGCGAAAACCCAATAACGCCGATTTATACACCCATGCGTATGCGTCATGCACGCGTACGCGCGGGTCAGGTTATGCGTGAGGCACCGTCCTGGCACCGTTCCGGCACAACTTGCTGCCCATATTTAATATTTGTGGACCCAAATATGACGCGTACACGTCATGGACGCTCGCGCGTGGATGTGTCTCTCTTTTTTTTAACGCAGAATGCATGTGAAGATGCAGAATGAATGAATGAATGAATGAACAATAATAAAAATAAAACAAAATAAAACTAAGAATGAAAAGGAACGATCATACCATGGTGGGTTGTCTCCCACCTAGCACTTTTAGTTAAAGTCCTTAAGTTGGACATGTGGTGAGCTCCTTGTCATGGCGGCTTGTGCTTGAACTCGTCCAGGAATCTCAACCAATGTTTGTAATTCCCATGGCCTCCGGGATCCCACACTAGTTGCATAAAGCCTTCAAGAAAGTTAAAACAAGTGACAAGGCTCCAGGAGTGTTAATTGTTAGAATGAATTTCGGGGTCCCGAACCTTGCTTTTGCACTCGTCTTCTTGTTTATCATCATGATTCCATCCGGGTGGTTCAGCCTTGGAATTCTCATTTAAGCGCCTAGACATCCTCCTAGACCCAATCGATTGAGAATTATACCAATCCTTGCACTTCAACTTGGAGCATACAACCATATTTAACCTTGCATGACAACTCCAACCATTAACCAACTTCCTCTTACTCTTAACGCCACAAAGGGCTCTAAGTTGCCCATCCGTCTCAAGCAAAGCATATTCAAGTGGGCTAATTAAGCTTAGAGATGAAAGATTTACCCACTTGAATGAAGGAATGGTGGTGATGGCTTTGGGGTAGAGGTCTCCAACAACTTTGGCAAGGTGATTTCCAGCTCCATTTCCTTGAGCTCTTCCTTGACAACTTCTACCTCTTTGCAAGCCTCTTCAACTACAACTGCTTCCTCTTGGTAGCTATCTTCCAATTCAATCTCTTCTTCATTGCCTACCAAGGGCATGGGAGGTTGTGCTTCTTCTTCTTTAATCTACATCTCTTTGTCAACCTCTGCAAAGTCTTCAACCACGATATGCCTTGGAGGTTGTACACCATTCGCAACATCAATTTCAAGCGTCTTAGAAGGAGGCTCAATGAGTTGACCTTCCCATGGAGGTTCCGCATCTCCTAACTTCTCAACCACTTCCTCTTTATCTATTGCGGCTTCGTCCAGTTGTTTTAGTATAAACTCGTACTCCTCCTTGATGATTTCCTTTCTATGACAACTCCCTTCAACTACTCCTTCATCTTCAAGGGTCTCTCCTACCTCCATATTTTGGGCCTCCTCTTGCTCCTCTAGAAATAAGGCCGCGCGTAACTGATCCATTGTGATTGCGTCCCTAAGACGAACCCTTATCTCTTGTTCCATGCCAATAACATCATTGTGATCATGTTGCTCTTAGATTGATGGATATGGGTATTCCTGCACGGAGGGTAGCGGTGCACTGAAGCTTGAGGGTTGAATATTGGAGGTGGAGGGTTGGTCCATGCGGGATATAAGATTTTAGAGTTTAGAGGTGAGACCAATGAGAGAGATAAGTGTGTTCTCCATGGAGGTTTGGGGTGGATAGGAGGGTTCATTTGTTAGGACAAAGGGCTCATAACACGGAGGTGGTTCCTCTTGATAAGGATATGGAGATGGTGTACATTGAGATTGTGGTTCTAGATATGGCTCATAAGGCTCTTAGTATGGTGGGTAAGGATTAGGGTCATATGGGGGTGTTTGGTGGTAAGGTGCTTATGAGTATGATGGTTCAAAGTTATGGTGAGGAGGTGGTTCATAAGCATACGGTGGGGCTTGTTGGTAACTATAAGGGGGCCCACCATATCCATCATCTTGGTATGCACCCTGGAATGGCTCTTGACCATAGCAATTCGGTGGAGGTTGGTTGTCAAGAATAGGTCCACCATAGCTATTGTCTTGGTATGCATCACAGAATGGTTGTTGGTTATAGCGCATTGGAGGGGGTTGTTGCCAAAAGGGTTGATCAAATCCTTGTGGCTCCTCCCATCTTTGATTGTCCCAACCTTGATACATGTTCTCATTATAGCTTCCATTCCCTACAACAACATTGGAACCAAACTAATAGCGAAAGGGGTGAGAATTCATAACAGTTAAAGAAAATAAAAATAGAAACTAGTAAAAATAAGCAACTAAGTCCTAAACTAACAAAAACTAACAAACAAGCAAAAAGCAAATATTTATAATAACTAATAATAAGGCACACGTTTGTAATTCTCTGGCAACGGCGCCATTTTGACGAACGGATTCTTGCATGGTCTAGAATTTCACAATTAAGTTCTCGTTGAAAGTATAGCTTCTAAACCAACAAGAATCCTTTCATACAAAAGATTGTTTGTCACAAGTAACAAACCCCTAGTAAAATTAATAACCAAAGTATTTAAACCTCGAGTCGTCTCTCAAGGAATTACAGGGAAGTGTTCTTTTTATTGGTTATGTAAAGGTATATTTTGGGGTTTTTTTTAAGATAAAAAGTAAGAATAGTAAATGGAAAAAGGAATAAACTAATAACTAGAAAAGCTCTTGGCAAGGAGAGGATTAATCGAAAGTTATATCCTTGTTGAATTTTCCAAGATTAATAATAATAGGTTGCTGTTTCTACTTGGTTATCCTTTACCGTATAAAGGAAAGTTAAGCCAACTTCTATTCACAAGTCCTAATCCTTTCCCTTGGGAAGGATTAGGTTAGAGACTAGAAAGCCAGCCAACAACTTCCAATTACCTATTAACTCTTGAGTCTTCCAACTCAAGGGTCTCCAAATATTAATCAACTTCAAGGCCAAAAGGAGAGAAATCTAAATTAAATTGAAAGCATCAATAATATAAATTGAAGAAAGCAATCATAAATTTGAAATACCTCAATTTTCATTAAATATAAAATCAAATCTAACATGGGAATTCATAAATTAAAGTAATAGAATAAATAAAAGTAGAAGAGAAACTAAATTAGAGGAACATTGAACCTAGAATTGGGAAGAAATAGCCTAAAACTAATAGAAATCCTAAATCCTAAAACCTAGAGAGAGAAGAGAGCCTCTCTCTCTAGAAACTATATCTAAAACCTAAAATTATGAAAAGTGAGAAGTCCCCTTGATTCCTCCTCTCTGCAGCCTCTAATATGTATTTTCTGGGTCAAAAATAGCCCATAAATCGCTGGGGACGATTTCTGGGTCGCTGAATTTTTTGTAGAACAAATCACGCGTGCGCATCGCTTAGCTGTACCGCCACTATGGCAAATTATATATCATTTCGAAGCCCCGAACGTTAGATTTCCAACGTAACTGGAGCTGCCTCATTTGGATTTCTGTAGCTCAAGTTATGATCGATTGAGTATGAAGAGGTCATGGCTGACAACATTAGCAATTCCCTCAATTTCTTGTATTCCTTCCACTTTTGCATGCTTCTTTTCCATCCTCTAAGCCATTCCCGCGCTATAAATCCTGAAATCACTTAACACACATATCAAGGCATCAAATGGTATTAAGAGAGGATTAAAATTAGCAAAATTAAGGCAAAAAAAGTATGTTTCCAATCATAACACAAAATCAGGAAGGAAAATGTAAAACATGCAATTTATATGAATAAGTGTGAGAATAGTGGATAAAATCCACTCAATTAAGCATAATATATACCATAAAATAGTAGTACATCACTTACCTCAAGAATAAAGTAGTGGGTTTTGTAGAGCTCTCTGCGGTGAACGCATGGCCGCAAACGGTGCAACAATCGGAGCTCTAGATCAAAAGTTATAGTGGTTTGAAGATCAAACAAGGGTAGAACTTTGAGAGAGTGTTCTTCCCTTTCTTTCCACCATTTTCAGCATGTGTTTGTGTTTAGTGAGGAGAGAGAGTGCTAAAATGAGGGTTTTAGGTTTAGTTTGGTTGGGCCAAGGGCCCAATATGGGTCCGGTTGGCCCGGTTTGGCCCGTTCGGTCCAATCTTGGTCTGATTTCTACAAAATTAGTATCGAAATTCTTGTCTCAATTTTCTCTATCATATTATGCCATAAAAATCATATTTTTGGCTTTCTAGAATAAATTCTAATTTATGGGTTAATTAGTCATTAATTAACCGGGTTTTACAGCAGATACCCAATTCGTTTTGTTAGATTTGGGATTTGAATATTAGTCTTTTAGAATTTTTTTTTTGAAATTTGGGTGACTTATTAATTCAATAATTTTGTTTTTTCTTTGTTATAAATTTATAGATTTGCAGTTGAGATATTTTTTTGGCTATCTGAATTTTTAATAGTTTAACAATTCTTTCATTTGCTTCCTAACTTTTAATTTTTATCTCATTCATGTTGTTCTACTATTCCTTCTTTGTTGCGATCATCATTTATCTGCAGATCTTTACTTTAACCTTTACGAATATAAATTTTCTACTACCTACTTAGCTCAATTCATCAAATTTTTCTCCCTTGAATTTTGTATTTTTATCGCTTTCTGCTGGTTATTGTCTTTCAACGACTGAAATAGCATTTTGTTTTCAACTCTTTTTCTTGATGCATATGCAAAATTGGTTGATACTGCAAAACAATTTTCACTATATGTAATAATAATTTGAATCATTTGTGAACTTTCAATCGTGGTAAAAGTTTGAGTTTACATAAATTAGTGAGAAAGACTTCTTTGATGAATTTGTATCTTTTGATATTTGATTATCTTCAACTTTATTTATCTTTGTTTAATTTTATTGAATTTTTTTTGTGATTTGTTTTTGTATAGTTTAACACTATACCAAGTGGCTTCATATTCTTATATTTCCCTAATAAATATAATTTAGACATGTGAATAAGAAGTTTAGCAATTAGTACAAGAAAATTATTGGAGCAAATTTTTTTATCAAAGTAGGTATAATTTGAAAATAGGCTTTTCACCTTACAAGTTTGTAATTGGTAATTAATCGTGCTTTTTTTTAATTTCTTTTTCCTTTTTTAGTGCTTCTGTATGTGCTTAAGCATATCCATATGCATAAGCTGGATAATTAGGGAATGTTGTGAATTTTGGGAATTTGGTTGACCAGTTGATAGAAAAATGTTATGTGTTGAATTATTATCTATCTAATATAATTTTGATTTTTCTGTATTTTATATGTTATGTTACATAATTACATATTGATCTTAGTTTAAGAACTTAGGTTGCCATCTCTTAGTGATTTGGTCTTCTTTATTCAACTTTGTGCATTGTGCATCCAATTTCTAGAAAAATAACTACTTATGTTTCTAAAATGATTTAGGACTAAGAAGTTCTTGAAAGACTTGCTCATATGATTAATAAATCTGATATGATAGAGTCCTTGAATAATTAAGTGGGTAACCAGATTCTATATATCTGCCTTTTCTTTTTTATATTTTTTTAAAAGAGTTATGTACCCTTTTTTTATTTGAGGGATGTAATTTTGTTCCTAAAGATTTTAGATTATCATATTATTTAATTGGTTTCAATGCTTGTTACAGAGAAATTTACACCATAATTTTTCATGATTTTGGATTAAAACAAATGGATAAGCTATCTCTCTCATATCCTATGGGTGCTGTTACAGAGAAATTTACACCATATTTTATGGATGCTGTTATATTAAAAAGTTATATAACAACATAATAATTGCTTATAATTCTAATAATGTAACATGATCTTGGATAATGACTTAGAAATTGTTGAAGTAAATAAGTTACTTGCAATTATTACCAATTACTTACAAATATTGTAAAGAGGAACAAGTAGGGTTTGCTTCTTAAGTCCTCCAATACAATTACTACTTCCGCTCCTGGCACTCTTCTTCATATTTTTATTCTAATTTTATTCTCCTATTTTTATTTTGTTATCTTTTATTTTGCCCTTATTCGAATCATGTTTTAATTTGATTATAAATTTTTTGTTTTTTTTCATTAAGTAATTGGAAGTGAGGGTTTGTTGGGGTGGTCTCTATAGTGCCCTTAAGCCTTCTATACTTAGAATATCTACTTCATAGGTTATCAATTTTAATATAATCCTGTAACATAATGATTGTGTATTTGTGTTATTATTGTGTATACTATACTTGCACTTGCTAGAAAACTTAACTCTTTGGGTTGGAATGCATATGTGGTGTTTGTTGATTTACTATACCGAAAATGCCTTTAGCACGTGTATCTTTAGCACATTAATCTTTGTTTATCATCTTAGTTCCACCTTTTTCCATTTCTCTCTTGGATTTTATGTTTGCTTTGGAATTTATAACTTCTCTTCATGTTATTGTTGGTGTGTTTACTATTTAAATATCTTTTGTTTTTTAATTTTGGTAGTTTAGCTGAACCATACATGTCATGTTACATTTTGTCAAGAGACATTTTGTTTATAACAATCTATAGAAATCAAAATTGTGCACTATCTATTTCTTTGAATTACAGGTTTGGTTTGGTAGCACTTGCCTTTTTCAAATTTGGATGCAGGAAAATAATAATATCTTCAGTTCTTTTGAACGATTTACTATACAAGTGATACAATTGAAACTCCAAATGAGTACTTTGAGAAGCTTCTCAACTTTAATCCATTAGGAAGTAGTTTGTATATATAGATTAAATTTGTTGTATCATTCATTTTTATTGTAAATCTAATGAGAGACTAATGTTTCTAAAGTTTATAGAATATATAAGTACATTGTTGTCATATTAAGTAATTGTTGACACGAGTGTTGATGGTTTAGTTTGAATTTAATCATTAATAAAATAGAATACCATACTTTTATGCTTACTTTTGTTATGGTCAATGGCATTTTGATCAAGTTTCATTTTATTTAAATCTACTTATGGTCTATATAAACTATAATTATTATTTTTTAAAACAAACAAATTACTTTATGTGCTATGTAGTTACCCAATTAATTCTACTACCGTGTCCCTGTGCGTGTGTGCACTAAATAATAAGACTTATGTCTTATAGATGATTGTATTGAAAAAATTATATTTTCTTTCAATCTAATTGCCAAGTGCTTTAGTTTTTTTATTATTTAAATCTTTTCTTGATTGATAAAATGAATATTTAAAAATTTTAATCCTTTTCGATTTTTAATAATCTTTTAAATATTTTGTAATAATTCAATTTCATGTTTAATTCTTCTCCATTGCAATGAGATTGCAGTTTTTATTACGAAATTGAAATAAATGAAACAATTTGAATACATATTTTAGTACTCTAATGATTATAGTTGCAATCTTTAACAAATTGTCTAAAATTTTAATAGAAATGCAATATGATTTTCAATATTTTGTAATTTATCTTTTGAGTATTTCAAAAAATAATACACATTTAACATTTAATTCTTTTAACTATTATAAAGATAATTAATTTTATAAATTATTACGCATTATGTGTTTTATACTACATATTATCAATATTTCATCTTAGCAATACTTTTTTTATTAGAGATTAATATTTTTATATAATTAATAGATCATTTTTTTAAATGAAATCATAAATATTTCTATATAATTTTTAGAGTACTAACATTATTCTATATTTTTTTACTTTGTACTTCTAAATAAGATAACCCTTCATTCATTTCATGTTTAATTTCATTTGCCTTCTTATCAACTTTTGTTTGTATTTGTTCTTTCATGCTTTTTAGATCTTTATTATTCCCTGATTCAGTTATGACCTCTATGTATGAATCATTTACGATGTATGTTTGTAATAATTTCTACATGTATTTTCAACATGTACTCCTTTAATTTCCTTTGATAATCGTAATTGAATTATGTCGTGTGCCTTTTGCATTTCAGCTGATTGGGTGGAATGTTGCTTCAATATAATATGTATCCACTTTTCAATTTAATGCGAGGAGGTTAACATGGTTTGATTATCTTTACTCCTTCTGAATAAATATCCATTACTCTCCTTAAATTATCATTTTCTCTTCTTATCCATTCATTTTCTTTTTCCATATTTGCCAAGATGTATGACAACTACTCTTAGACTCCTTTTTTTCTGAAAATTAATCCTGATATGGTTATATACTATCCTTCACTTGATCTCACATAATGCTTTTAATTTTTTAAATAGTTTTATTTATTTTTCAGTTTTATCTTTTTCTCCCAGTTATTTTCATTTGATTATCATTTCATCTTTTTTATCATTGTACAAATTCAGGACGTTGGAGAATTCCCTGCATTATTCTGTAGGAGCTTTAAGGGCGTTATATCCAACTCTTTGTTGTTCATCGATGCTAATGGTGATAGGATCAACATAACAATTCAAAAAGGGGATCGAACTGCCATTATAGTTCAAGGTTATAAGCAACTATTGGAGAGATATCGTCTTGACCATGGTGATTGGCTGAACGTAAAATATGTTGGTCGTGACAAATTCCTTATTGATCAAGCAATAGACCACAATATGCACGTAGTTTCTAACTATATAATCTCCTTCAAGTCTTTATTGGATAAGTAGAATTGTCCGTCCATGAAAACAATGTGGATTCAACTGCTCATGGATTAATTGAGGGGGGAGGGGCTTATATATTCCTTCAATTGATATAACCCCTGCATTTCCAACGGATCTTCCTGATGAAATGATTGAATCAATATATCAATCTTTATCTGAAAATCATCTATTGATGCTTGAATATTGTGCAACGAAGTTCCTTTTATTGTTCAATGATTTGTCTTTCATGCAAACTTTAGGATTTTCTAATCATCTCATGAACTCTTTTTTTGGAGATTTAGCTAATCAGGATGTACCCAAAACCTCTTCTAATGTAAACATATCTCATTTTACTCCATGTGTAGAGGAAGTATATTTGGTATCTTTAGAAGGAATGTGATGAGCGGATAATTTATACGCTTTTTGGCATTGTTTTTAGTATGCTTTTAGTATATTTTAGTTAGTTTTTATTTCATTTTTATTAGTTTTTAGTTAAAATTTACTTTTCTGGGCTTTACTATGAGTTTGTGTATTTTTCTGTGATTTCAGGTATTTTCTGGCTGAAATTGAGGGACCTGAGCAAAAATCTGATTCAGAGGCTGAAAAGGACTGCAGATGCTGTTGGATTCTGACCTCCCTGCCCTCGAAGTGGATTTTCTGGAGCTACAGAAGTCCAATTGGTGCGCTCTCAATTGAGTTGGAAAGTAGACATTCTGGGCTTTCCAGCAATGTCTAATAGTCCATACTTTGCCCGAGATTTGATGGCCCAAACCGGCGTTGCAAATCAGCTTCAGAATTCCCGGCGTTTAACGCCGGAACTGGCAC
>NC_029772.3:82116144-82116899 GCF_000817695.3 Arachis duranensis
CCTAGGTTACTAGTTCACTATTAATAGGACCTTTTGACATTGTATCTCTACCTCATGACACTTTACACGTTTCTCATTGTATCTTCTACGGCATGAGTCTCTAAACCCCATGGTTGGAGGTGAGGAGCTCTGCTGTGTCTTGATGGATTAATGCAATTACTACTGTTTTTCATTCAATCACGCTTGCTTCTATTCTAAGATATCACTTGTTTCTCAACTTGATGAATGAGATGATCCGTGACACTCATCATCATTCTCACCTATGAACGTGTGCCTGACAACCACCTCCGTTCTACCTTAGATTGAGTGAATATCTCTTGGATTCCTTAATCATAATCTTCGTGGTATAAGCTAGAATTGATGGCGGCATTCAAGAGAATCCGGAAGGTCTAAACCTTGTCTGTGGTATTCTGAGTAGGATTCAAGGATTGAATGACTGTGACGAGCTTCAAACTCCTGAAGGCTGGGCGTTAGTGACAGACGCAAAAGAATCACTGGATTCTATTCCAACCTGATTGAGAACCGACAGATGATTAGCCGTGCTGTGACAGAGCACGTTGAACATTTTCACTGAGAGGATGGGAGGTAGCCATTAACAACGGTGAAACCCTACATACAGCTTGCCATGGAAGGATTCTTGCGTGCTTGAAGAAGAAGACAGTAGGAAAGCAGAGATTCAGAAGATAGAGCATCTCCAAAACTTCAACCTGTTCTCCATTACTGCAAAACAAGTATTTATTTCATGTTCTTTTACT
>NC_029772.3:82117179-82117954 GCF_000817695.3 Arachis duranensis
CTTAGATTAGGACTGTTTTATTTTTGTTGGTTTAGAGTCTTTTATTTGAGTTTAGTTTCATATTTTAAGTTTGGTGTCTTCCTTATGTTTTCCTTTAAGTTTTCGAAAATTTGTGTTTGATTTTCTAAAAAATTTTAAGTTTGGTGTCTTTTGTGCTTTTATTCACTTGAAAATTTTTCAAAAATTTGTTCTTGGTGTTCATCTTGACATTCAAAGTTTTCTTGTTTGTTCTCTTCGTTTTGATCTAAACTTTCTAAGTTTAGTGTCGATTTGTTGTTTTTCTCTTCCCTCATTAGATTTTAAAAAAATCAGAAAAATATCTTTCCCTTATTTTACTCCTAATTTTCGAAATTTTGCATTAATTTAGTCAAAGATTTTCAAAATCATATCTTTTTTTTAGTCAAGTCAAAATTCTAATTTCAAAAATTGATCTTTTCAAATCTTTTTCAAAAATAAAATCTTTTTAATTTCTTCAATCATATTTTTTTCAAAATAATTTTCAATCATATCTTTTTAATTGCTAATTCCAAAATCTTTTTAATTAATTAATTAATTTAGTTTTTAATTTGGTTTGATTTTATTTTCTTTTAGTTTTTGAAATTTTATTTTATTTTTCATTTATTTTATTTTGTTATTTTCGGTCACTTTTAATTAAATAAAATAAAAAAATTTACTTTACTTGTGAATCCATATCATATTCCCTTTCTCCATCATGGACCTAAGTGGAATTGAGCAGTCCAGAAGGACTCTGGGGTCATATGCTAACCCCATTACG
>NC_029772.3:82118067-82118992 GCF_000817695.3 Arachis duranensis
AGTGCAGCAAAACTGCCAGTATTCTGGTCTTCCACAAGAAGAACCTACTGAGTTTCTGGCACAGTTCTTACAAATTGCTGACACAGTACGTGATAAATAGGTGGATCAGGATGTCTACAGATTATTACTATTTTCATTTGCTGTAAAAGATCAAGCTAAGAGGTGGGTCTCTAGACTACTCAGCTGGTGGATCTATACATATGAGGAAGACGATTGAAGAGGCTCAAGAACTCATAGATACTGTTGCTAGAAATTAACATTTGTACTCTAGCAGTGAGCCCTCTACAAAAGAGGAAGCTATGGCAGTAGCTACTGATCCTAATCCTCAAGAACAGATTGTTGAGCTCAATCAGCAATTACTCCTGATGACAAAATAGTTGGGAGAATTTAAAGAGATGCTCCAAGAAACAAAAATTGCCAACAAGAACATAGAATCACAGTTGAATCAAACAAAACTGCAGTTATCTAAACAGATAACAGAAGAATGCCAAGCAGTTTAACTGAGGAGTGGGAAGACATTGAATAACACTACTCAAAGTAGCAAAAAGCCAAGAAAGGAACAGTTGACAGAGGATAACCAAACCACTACTCAAAATCCCTCTGAGGACAGTAAGAGCCCAAAGAGGAATACTCCTGGCGTTCAAACGCCAGAAAGGGGGGAAAAGCTGGCATTAAACGCCCATTCCTTGCCCAGTTCTGGCGTTTAAATGCCAGAAAAGAGGGAAAAGTTGGCGTTAAACGCCAATTCCTCACCCAATCCTGGCATTCAAACGCCAATGAGGAATCAGACACCTGAGAGTGCTGATAGTAACCCCTCTAAAAAGGCTTCTCCAACCACCTCTGTAAGGAATAAACCTGCAACAACTAAGGTTGAAGAATATTAAGCCAAGATGCCTTATCCTCAGAAACTCCGCCAAGCGGAACA